>NC_082661.1:63587163-63887163 GCF_025265405.1 Mesoplodon densirostris
TTCCTGTTTGTAGGCTCTGCCCAGTTGAATTCACTCACATGTTGTTCCTGAGTGGGAGAGCCTTCAGAGCTCCTCCAGTGACTTGCCACATGCATAGGGGAGGAATTAGGCTCAGTGATGTGAAGGGAGGTGCCCAAAACCACTCATTCAATAACAGACCGAGCTAAGGCAGGGCTAAGATGCAAGAGGCATGAGGCTGGTCAGTGCCTCAAAGGATTGTCATTAGGGAGATAACCTACTCATTGTGAAACAGTTAAATCCATGTGGTTGATTAAGTGTTAAGAGTCCCAAGGTTGGGAAGGAGAGTGTAAGCAGGAATATGGAAGGAGGCAGTGTGGAGAAGCTGGGACTTCAGCTGGGCTTTTGGAGGGAAGAGAGGAGGTGATGGGGAGGGAAGACCTCAGAGGTAAGAATGGCAGTGGTCCCCCCAGGGCACAAAGAGGAGAGCCAGACTATGGGA
Source organism: Mesoplodon densirostris (assembly GCF_025265405.1). Taxonomy (NCBI): domain Eukaryota; kingdom Metazoa; phylum Chordata; class Mammalia; order Artiodactyla; family Ziphiidae; genus Mesoplodon; species Mesoplodon densirostris. The sequence continues at coordinate 63,587,624 of NC_082661.1, forward strand.
AGGAGACAAGGTTAACTGACCTACTCCATGTCAGTTAACCACATGCCTGCCAGGGCTCTCCATCCTAGTTTATCTCATCCTTCCCATAAACTTATGAGACAGAGTTTTGTTGTTCTTCTTGCCCTTTTATAGATGGAGAACCAGAACTCCTTGGTACAGGACAAAGCTGGTCTTTGAACCAGGTCTGTCTAATGACAAATTTTGGTGCTTTCCCCCCTGGGTATGTGTCTTCCTGGAGGGACCAAGTGGGGCTGTATTAGTGATGAGCTCTCCCACTAGAACTGGGGAGATCTCGGTTCTACCCCTGAATAGCTGAGTGGCCTGGGCAAGTGACTTAACCTTTTATCTTCCTCCCCTCTGTCAAACAAGGTAGTAATGGCTCCTGTTTTATAAATGGCAGTAGTCGTTCCTACCGTATGCTTGTCTCACATCAGCCCGGGGGTTTCTTCTACGGGGTTCTCACACAGGGTATGGGTTGAGGAAGTGCCATGGTCACTTTCCTTGAGGGAGAAAAGGAACGTGACAAATCAGTCTCGGCTATTAAAGCCTCCACCCAGCGACACACTCATCTCCACTTCTTTGGTCAATGCAAGTACAAGTCCAGTGGCTACACCCAAGTTTAAGGGGGCCAGAAAATGCCATCTTACTCTGAGCTGGGTGGGAGAAAACTGCAAGGATTAATGACTCCCACAAATAACTCATAACTGTATCACTCTGTTTTATAAGAGCTTTTTAGATACCTGGGTTCTCTCCGTTTTCAGAACTCCCCGTGTGACTCTAAACATCAGAATGAAGAATGTAGATGTGATTCTACGTAATGGGGAACCTTTAAGATTTCCCAGGAAGGAAGTCAATAAGTCAATGGAGGCAACAATCAAAGCTGTGTTGGGGACCAATGACAAAGGGGATAGAATGCAGGGTACCTTTGCTGTGGAAGGACCTGAAAAGATGACAACTGTGGAAAAGATACTGGAATAATCCAGGTGCATCCTGGAATTCGGATGCTGTGAGGGAAAGATAAGGCAATTCTACAGAGACATTTTTATGCAATAAACACTAACTGAGTATCTACTCTGTGCCAAGCACTGTGCAAGGCTCTGGAGGCACAGAGATGGATAAGAATGACTGTGGAGGCACTTCCAGTCCTGGTGTGTGAGACAGATGTGAACAACTCATCCTTTTAGGAAACAAATAGAATTAACAAACCTTGCCCTTGGATGTGGCCACTGCTTTGGCCAAAGAAGTAGAGATGAGCAGGTCACTTGGCTGCCTCTGTTCTCAGCTCTGTCACCTCAGAGTAAGACGCGACACTTAGTTGTATCCTGGAAAAAGTAAACCTGAAGTGTCCCTTTAATGAGGGGGTCCACATTTTACTGAAGATGTTGTGGGGAGTCTGAGAAGAGTCCTCCATCGCACACTGCATAGCAGAATGTACGGTTACCAAGGTTACCAAGCCCCATTCAATGACGCTCTTCTTCCCCCCACCTGTGCTCTGACCACAGCCTGCCTCACTTCCTTGTCCCAGGCCACTGACACACACACCCCAATACTGCTAAAGCTCTTCCTTTTCTTTTTGCAAAGCGATTTAGTGCTCCCTCTCAGCCTCTTAGAGTCTGCAGTCTGGCACACATCACAATCCTAGAAGATGATCAACCCTCCTTAGAACTCACCCTCTGTACAAGGGGAAGCAGGTGGTGAAAATAACCATCAACTTTATCTGTCTCTGTCCATTGCCTTTCCTGACACTTCACAGAGCAGAGAATTGTGGCTTCAGCTAATCTGTTACTTAACCTTTTCTCAGAGAACTCTGAGAAGGCAAAGCAGGCCAGTCACTCTGTGCCATGACTCATCTCACTCCTTGGCAGGTCCCTTCCCCCTTCCTTTCGACTCTTCCCTATCATTTAGAACACAGACACGTTTGCCTGGCTCCATGGGTGTCTCCGCTGAACTTGATGGCCGGGGGATTTGTAACTCTCTCTGCTTCTACACACCAGTGCTAGGATTCCAGACACCTAGGGAAGTGAACGGAGGTCCCTGCTGGGTCTCCGACTGGTCCTTCTCCCCCACGGAAGGTGAAATTCAGCTCCCAATACCACCATTATGTAGGTAGAATTAGCATTCCAAATAAAACCAAATGATGAATATGTATAAATATTCTTTCCAGAATGCTAAAGCAACTAACAAATATTGTTCATGTTTTTAAATATATCAATAAATCAAATAATGCTGAGTGAGTGACATATCATACCAGTGAATAGTGTCCATTCACCAAATGATGTTGGGGCCATTTCCTACTAATTGTCCCCAATGCACAACTGTTGGCTGGACTCTGCCTCATCCCCAGCACATCCTGGGGATGGAGAAGGCCCACATCTCTAATGCCTGGAGCAGGGCTCCTGTCCTCACCTCAGTCAGGCATCTAAATTTTTCCCAGGCCCTAGAGAAGGGCCTGTGACAAAGCCCTTCCTCTTCTTGGGAAGCAAATAGAATTAACAAAGCTTGAAGCACATCCACCAACCTCTGTGTGTCCTTTTCCTGGAAAACAAACAAACCAAAACCAGGATGGTTACGAGGAAGGAGATAACGCACGGCTTGCAGAAGTTCTTTCACAAAACCTTCTTGGGGAGATGGTGCTGGCTGAGTGCTGCGTTCCTTTTAGAGACAGAAGTGAACACCCAACCCTACAGATGGTGTAGGAAAGTTGGGATTCTGATCCAGGGGGGCGCATAACAGGGCTCAGGACACCTTGCACCTTCAAGGTGGTCACCTACTCCCTGCTTGAGGCCACAGAACTTAGCTGTCCATTGCAGACCAACTGCCCTGATCCCATCCTCAAGCCTAGGCCACTGCCCACTGTATAATCATTTTGTTATTTTCTATATTTTCTGATGCTCTGGTATCTTGGGGCCTTGCTGCTGCAGGAGAGACTGCTGCTCCCAGGACTAGCCAATTTCTAGAAATAGAAAAAATCCACCTGCAAGTGCTCCTTTCACATGCAAACCAACCAATCCAAAGCCCACACCCCAAACATCTCTTATTGGGCTCACACAGGACTCACACTCCAGGCCAATATTCCCCTGCCCTGATCACCCCAGGGAGGGCCAGGTACCAGACAACTCAGGACAGCCCTTGCACTGCAGAACCTGATGAAATGAGTTGGACTAGCCAATGTTAAACTTGCCTTGCCCATAGCTTCTCACAGAAACCCCAATACAGGCTCTTGCCATGTTTTCTTCCCACTCTCTCTGCCTCCTAACTAGCTCTGCTGCTTCTCCCTGTGGCTCTGCATGGTGTGATGGGCCCCCTCCTCTTGGGAACTATGGGTGGCAAACTATTTTTTCAATGGCACTCACCCCCTGGTCTGTACACCTCACCATTCCTGAATAATAATGAAACTTACATTTTCAAACACCCACCTTGGGTAGAGGGCTGGAAGTGATGTTGGCAATATTTGAATGTTGCTTAGCTTTGATGGGCACAAAGGGTCAGTGACTAGTGTCAGTCTCTGGGTGTCCTGAAACTTCTGTCTCACTGGATTAAAAAAATCCAAGTTAAGTCCTAGGGCAGAGAGGTGAGTCATTGACAATTTGACAGGTTCTAAAACAGAATTAGTAAGGGTTTCCATGCATCTTTGTTCTGCAGTGAAGCTTGTCAGAATCCAAAGCCTAGGTACGTTATTCCCATAAAATCTCACAGCCTTCTTAAATTAAGGTGCCTATAACACAGGTCGAGGAGCATAAAGACCTGTGTTGGAAAATCCCGCTCTTCTCCTATGTCTCCCCCCACTCACAACGCTTTGACACCAGACGTGTGGGTTTGCCCCCACACCAAGCAGTTGTGTGACACCACCTGGGTGTCTTACAATTTAACTCCTTCCTGACACTATCTACCTGAAGGGCATGAGGCTGCCCCCTATGGTAGAAGCCAATTATAAGTAATAGGTCCCTGAGTTACCCACAACTTCTGTCCAACTTCTGGACAAATTGGAGGTTCCCAAAACCCCCTCCTTGAGTTCAGTTAATTTGCTAGGGAGGCTCACAGAACTCAGGGACATATTTACTTATGTTTACCAATTTATTAAAGGATATGATAAAGGACACAGATGAACAGCCAGATGAAGAGATACATAGGGTGAGGTCTGGGAGGGTCCCAAGTGCAGGAGCTTCTGACCCCGTGGAATTGGGGTGCACCACACTCCCACTGTGGATGTGTTCACTAAGCTGGAAACTTTCCAAACCCCATACTTTGGGGATTTTTATGGAGGCTTCATCACATAGACATGATTGACAATTAACTCCATTTCCAGCCCCTCGCCCTTCTCTGGAGATTGAGTGTAGATCTGCAAATTCCAAGCTTCTAATCGTGTCTTTCTGGTGACCAGTCCCCATCCAGGAACCTACCTAGAGTCACCAAATTAGAACAGAAGACACTCCTATCACCCAGAAAATTCCATGGGATTTAGGAGCCCTGTGTCAGGAACGAGGGTCAAAGACCTAATAGTAGAACAAAAGGTGCTACTAGTGGTCTTATCACTTAAGAATTTATAAGGGTTTTAGGAGCTGTGTGCCAGGAACTGGAGGCAGAGACCAGTATGTATGTTTTCTATTATCTCACAAGATCCAACCTATGAAATTTGCATCCTTTTGAATAAATGTATTTGAAAACAGATTACACACACCCCTGCTTTCTTAAGTGAAGTTAATTCAAAGGGGGCACCATAAACTAGGCAACCAAAATAAGAATATTTAAGCTCTTAGTGAAGTCCCAAAGTACATATTCACTTGTCAGTAGACCACATAAGCTTTATTGTCCAGATAATACCTATTTTGATGGTTTAAGAGACATTTGTTTTATTTCTTCCTAACTATTTGGAAATTGGCATGATACTAATTTTTACTAGTATAATTAAGAATCAGATGTGTTTACTGACTCTTTCTGATCCTCATTTACAGATAGGACAAACAAGGTTTAAAGAAGCTAAGTGCCCATAGATTGATGGCTAGAAAATAATGGAGCTGGGATTTGAAATTAGAGCTGTCAGCTACTGAAGCCTGATTTCTAAACCTCATGTCTATACTGAACAACTAGCATTGTCAGATTAGTGACTTAGGGTGGCTGGTGTGTTACTGAGTTTTACCTATAGGAGGGTCCACCAGTAATGCCGTGGGAGTAAAATGAAATGCCACAAAATGTATACAGTAGCAGAGAGTCAAGTTCCTGCTGGTAGACTCTATAATACCCTTCCTGAGGAAATGCCACATTGTTGCTCATTTAGGGAGAAGTTACTCCATAGACATTTCCCTGCAGGAGAAGTTCTCCAGCTCTGAGAGTGTTTTATCCTGCTTTTTGTTGGTTTGTTTTCATTTTCCCAAATGTCATGTACACCATTTTTTCACTAGTGCTACTGAATTAGCTTGTCTCAGAGCCTAGAGCCTGCCTGGTTGCACTTTTGAAGTTGAGGGACTAGAGCTGTGCAAGTCTTTGCCTCAGAGCTTCTACCTTCAAGGATGTATTTTGAGTGATTGATCTTGAATTTAGTTGTACTCTTCACATGGCAAATTTGATTAGTGTCCACATAATTAGTAAGACCCCCCCCCCAGCTTTTTACTGTCCTGCGATTGAATCGTCGTGGAGCCAGAAAGATGAGCTGTGTGACCTTGGGCAAGTCATTTAACCTCTGTGCACCTTAATTTCAGTTGACTCACCTCAAAACCATTCACTGAGGTCCTACTAACTTCCAGGCCTCTGGCTAGGTCACACAAGAATGCAGGTTTTGAAGCTAGACAGACCTGGGGTCGTACTCCGGCCCATCACCTGCCTAATCATGTGGCCTCGGGACAGCCATTTCCCTTCTCTAATATTAGTCAGCAACCCAGGACCGCATGCCTTCTCCATCACCCTGCAAGGATTGATTAAACCTCTATCATGTGTCAGGGTCCATTCTGGGTAAAGTGAACACCAAACCCAGACGCAGGACAGTGCTTACCACACGCAGGCACTGCCGTGAGTCTTTGACATACGTTAACCCAGCTAACCCTCATGATGACCTATGTATGAGGTAGGCACTCTCAGTATCCCTGTCCTGCAGCCAGGATATCGGGGCACAGAGAAGTTAAACATCTGGCCTAAAGTCACACAGCTACTCAGTGGCAGAGCCAGGATTCAAACCCAGGCAATCTGGGTTCAGAGTCCCTGCCCATCATCCTGTGCAAATTCAGGCTCTCAGTGACCCTCCCAGAACTTCAGCAACAGATTCCTGTCTAGTTTCTGTCACCATTCTTGTCCCCTTCAGTGGTCTTTCCACACAATAGTTAGCTCATGTCCCTCCCTGCATAAAACCTTCCAACAGTTCCTCACACCTTCAGGGTCAAGACCAAACTCCCCCCCAGAACCCAGAAGCCCACCAGTCCTGCCCTTGAACAATTTCCATAGGCTCAGCTCTCGTAGGACACAACCCTTCCCAAACTACCACCCCTTGCATGCTCCTACCATATGAGAACACCCTGGGACCTTGACCTTCTGTGCTGTGGCTTACCCTGCTCCCTCTTTCCCTCCCCTCCACCGGGCCATGCCCAATTCATTTTTTAATAGAACACTTACTAGGAATTTTTTTTTCATGCAGACAAATTTACAAAAACAAAACAAAACAAAACTCCACTGACTTTCTGTTAAGATATATATATGTATGTGTGTGTGTATGTGTAGAGAGAGAGACTGAGAGACAGAGAGAGAGACAGAGAGAGAGAAATACACTCATACGGTGCTTTAGTTTGCTAGCATTGAAGTAACAAAGTATCACAGACTGGGTAACTTAAACGACAGAAATGTATTTTCTCACAGTTTGGAGGCCAGAAGTCCCAGATCAAGGTGTTGGCAGGATTGCTTTCTTCTGAGGCCTCTCTCCTTGGCTTGTACTCAGCCAGCTTCTCCCTATGTCTGCTGTGTGTGTCTCTGTCCTCCATGTGTGTCTGTGTCCCAATCTCCTCTTCTTATAAATAGGACAGTCGTACTGGATTAGGGCCCACCCATATGACCTCATTTTAACTTAAGAACCTCTTTAAAGACCTCATCTCTAAATAGAGTCACGGACTTCTGGTGGCGCAGTGGATGAGAGTCCGCCTGCTGATGCAGGGGACGCGGGTTCGTGCCCCGGTCTGGGAGGATCCCATATGCCGCGGAGCGGCTGGGCCCGTAAGCCATGGCCGCTGAGCCTGCGCGTCCGGAGCCTGTGCTCCACAATGGGAGAGGCCACAACAGTGAGAGGCCCGCGTACCACAAAATAAATAAATAAATATACAAACAAATAAATAAATAAATAGAGTCACATGTCGAGGCATTGGGGGTTAGGACTTCAATATATGAAATTTGGGAGGGGACACAATTCAGCCCATAACACGTGGTTAGACAATTCTGGCAGAAGACAAGATACAAAATAAAAACAGAAAGCGTTTTTCCTCTTTCCCATGGCTTTCCCCACAGGAAACCAGTATGAACAGTTTCTTGGGATTCTCACCCATTTAACTTATATGCATAGACCACCCCCTCCCCCCTTAAAATCATCTAGAACAAAGTGACTATAATTTCTACAGTTTTGCTTCTTGCTTTTTACACTTAATAACATCTTGTTATCTCTTCATAGCAACACATACAAATCTGTCTCACTCTTTATGGGCTATAGAGCCTCCAGCACAGAGAGGTACCTACTTCCTTGAATCCAGCCCCTGGATGAACACTTTGGTTGTTTCCTAAGCTTTCACTATTACAAACAAAGCTGTAGGGAACACCACAGCACATGGATCTGGGCAAATTTTTGCTGGTAAAATCCTAGGCTAAATTCCTACCTGGTGGATCGCTGGGTCAAAGGACACTTGTAGCCTGCACATTGGTGGGCTGGGCTAAATCTCCACTTCTGAAAAGCACCCCAATTTATGCTCCTAGCAGGAGTGGGTGAGAGAGACTGCTGTGATGGGTGTTAGCTTATTTTATTTTATTTTATTTTTAACATCTTTATTGGAGTATAATTGCTTTACAATGGTGTGTTAGTTTCTGCTTTATAACAAAGTGAATCAGTTATACATATACATATGTCCCCATATCTCTTCCCTCTTGTGTCTCCCTCCCTCCCACCCTCCCTATCCCACCCCTCTATGTGGTCACAAAGCACCGAGCTGTGTTATGAGGCTGCTTCCCACTAGCTATCGATTTTACATTTGGTAGTGTATATACGTCCATGCCACTCTCACTTTGTCACAGCTTACCCTTCCCCCTCCCCATATCCTCAAGTCCATTCTCTAGTAGGTCTGTGTCTTTATTCCTGTCTTACCCCTAGGTTCTTCGTGACCTTTTTTTTTTTCTTAGATTCCATATATATGTGTTAGCATACGGTATTTGTTTTTCTCTTTCTGACTTACTTCACTCTGTATGACAGACTCTTGTGAGTTTCAAGCTCTTTGTAATTCCTCATCTGACTCCTTACCCCTCCAGGTGAGTTGAACAGTCTCGCCCTTTTGTCCCTTTTGTCACGCCCCAGTGCCCTTTTGTCTCTGTTACAACAGCTTCCTGCAACAGTTGTTTAGCTATAATTTCTTTTTTTCAATATGAAAAAGATTTTATTTCAAGTTTAGGAAAAGGAAGGAAATTAAAAAAAACAAAAAACATTTCAACAAAACAGACTTAAACCACTTTGTAAATCTAAGCATATAATTTCTTCAGGGCAGAGAAAAGCTGGCTTCACTTTTGTGCACCCAGGGCCTTGATCATAGCAGGCGCTCATTAAATTTTATTGGATTGCTTATTGGCTCCTTCAGGTCCCTTCCTGATCTTACAATCCTGTGAGTCTAGGTTGGGGATAATATTTCTTGACATGGTCAGGTATTCGAGAAAGAGTTCTAGAATGCAGCCCATTCTGGGGAAGCTGCATCCAGCGGGACACCATGATGTCCAAGGATCAGAGGTCTAACTTATGCTGCACGGGAGGCTCAAGCCGAGTCCCAGGGTGTTTTGGGAGAGGTCAGAGCCTGTCAGTCAGAGGATGGTCATGGAACATATGCAGTCTCATTGTGATGGGCTGGCCTCCAACATGGGAAACTGGGCCATAAGAGCTGACGGAGACCTTGGGGTGGGAAGTGGTGCCTCTCTGATGTCTCAGCCTCCATCAAAAGTCGAGATGGCTCCCCACACTTGTCAAGCCGGGACTGTCATCTTGTTAATTGTAAAAACTTTGAAATGTCAAGTTACTTAGGCAGATGCCTACTGTGCCTTCATCTCCTATCGACTACATCTCTAAGTAACATTCAGATCTTACCTGCTCCGCTTCTAGTTTTATGCTGAAAGTAATATTCTTGGAGATTTGGACGTGTCCTGAGCCCTGAGTTATCAGGAACCCTATTTTGCTGATTGCCCATGGCCAAGTTCTGTGGGGTCAACCGAGTGACTAGTTCATGGAGTGACAGTAAGGGAGGAGGTGGGCTGCCCTGTTATTCCCCAGGCAGAAAATATCCACCCAGGGTAACATGCGGTCATTACTCTCTTATTTCACTCAAGACATTGAGGGGAAATTTTTGTGCAGTTCGATACTAAAGCCTTAGAAGAAAGCAAGCCAGCATTCTCTAAACTTTTCAAGTAAGAGCTTGGAAAGCGTCAATGTGCATTTTCCTCTTCCCAGGTATAGAGCATCTTCTGGGGACGCACAGACCTGGATATAATTTTGCTTAAGGACAATAGACAAGAGCCTCAAGGCTTCCATTAGAGAGGCTCTACAATTTAACTTCCTTCCTCCCTGAGACCCCCGGACCTCTCTGTCAGCTGGCAGTACCCCAGATTCTGGCAGAGGAAATTTCAGAGAAGACTGGAGCAGATGCTTATGTACTGGTTCCAGAGTTTGGACAAAAATGATTCAGTTGAAAACCGAGTCAGCCGATAAGGCCACCTGGCTGAAATAAAGGTATGTCAAAACCAAATGACGCCAGGGTCTGAGCTTTCAGTACATACCGGTCATTTGGATGCACTGGGTCATTCTGGAACTTTTGAAATATACCTTTAATCATTTTAGTGTATTTCAGAATTTCTCAGGTTTGAAGAAAAAGGATTCTAATGTTTTCTTATTTATTCCTAATTCAATTTCAGCCTATTATGACTGTTTGGACTGCAAGAGCAAAATGGTAGAACAGTCTAAAAGCCTAAAGATAAGGATTAGTTAAAACAACCTGAAAGTACAACAAGGAATTAACTGGAAAACAACTTAAATGTTCCACAGTTGGTGGCTGGCATCAGTGAACTGTGGTGGGTTATAATACAGTATTTAATGTATGATCAAATGTTATAGAAAATGATATATTTATAATACATGTGTGAATGCATGCAAAATCATCTGAATTACACAGCTGGTCTGCCCCACCCCGATAATTCCAGGCTTCAGGCAAGAGTACAGCGGGGGTCTGACATCCCATATATCTAAATATTCAGAAATTATCGATCAAACTAACACACTGTTAAATGAAATAGGTTTTATTCTTCCTTTAATCAATATGCTTTTCTAATGACTTTGAAGGCTAAGGTGAAATGTAGACTCCTACATTTAGACTCCTCAGAGCTCTAAGCTGGAGAGTAGAAACATGAAGCAGTGAGTAGTTGCCCCTCTCCCTCACATGTGGTCATGCCCACCAGAAACACAAGATCCAGCCTCATCCACTAGAACACAGGCACCAGTCCCCTCCACCAGGAACGATACACAACCCACTGAACTAACCTTAGCCACTGGGGGCAGACACCAAAAACAACAGGAACTACAAACCTGCAGCCTGTGAAAAAGAGACACCAAACACAGTAAGTTAAGCAAAATGAGAAGACAGAGAAAAACACAGCAGACGAAGGAGCAAGGTAAAACCCATCAGATCAAACAAATGAAGAGGAAATACGCAGTCTACCTGAAAAAGAATTCAGAGTAATGATAGTAAAGATAATCCAAAATCTTGCAAATAGAATGAAGAAAATACAAGAAACGTTTAACAGGCACCTAAAAGAACGAAAAAGCAAACAAACAATTATGAACAATAAAAAAAATGAAATTTAAAATTCTCTAGAAGGAATCGATAGCAGAATAACTGAGGCAGAAGAACAGATAAGTGACCTGGAAGATAAAATAGTGGAAATAACTACTGCAGAGCAGAATAAAGAAAAAAGAATGAAAAGAAATGAGGACAGTCTCAGAGACTTCTGCAACAAACTTAAACACACAAACATTTGAATTATAGGGGTCCAAGAAGAAGAAGAGAAAAAGAAAGGGACTGAGAAAATATTCGAAGATATTATAGTTGAAAACTTCCCTAATATGGGAAAGGAAATAATCAAGTCCAGGAAGTGCAGAGTCCCATACAGGACAAATCCAAGGAGAAACATGCCAAGACACATATTAATGAAACTACCAAAAATTAAATACAAAGATAAAATATTAAAAGCAGTCAGGGGAAAACAACAAATAACGTACAAGGGAATCCCCATAAGGTTAACAACTGAACCTTCAGCAGAAACTCTGCAAGCCAGAAGGGAGTGGCAAGACATATTCAAAGTGATGAAAGGGAAAAACCTACAACCAAGATTACTCTACCCAGCAAGGATCTCATTCAGATTCAACAGAGAAATTAAAACCTTTACAGACAAGCAAAAGCTAAGAGAATTCAGCACCACCAAACCAGCTTTACAACAAAATGCTAAAGGAACTTCTCTAGACAGGTAACACAAAAGAAGGAAAAGAACTACAATTAAAAAAAAAAAAACAATTAAGAAAGTGTTAATAAGAACATACATATCAGGGGCTTCCCTGGTGGCGCAGTGGTTGAGAGTCCGCCTGCCGATGCAGCGGACACGGGTTCGTGCCCCGGTCCAGGAAGATCCCACATGCCACGGAGTGGCGGGGCCCGTGAGCCATGGCCACTGAGCCTGCACGTCCAGAGCCTGTGCTCCGCAGTGGGAGAGGCCACAGCGGTGAGAGGCCCGCGTACCGCAAAAAAAAAAAGAACATACATATCGATAATTACCCTAAATGTAAAGGGATTAAATGCTCCCACCAAAAGACATAGACTGGCTGAATGGGTACAAAACCAAGACCCAAATATATGCTGTCTACAAGAGACCCACTGTAGACCTAGGGACACATACAGACTGAAAGTGAGGGGATGGAAAAAGGTATTCCATGCAAATGGAAAACAAAAGAAAACTGGAGTAGCAATTCTCATATCAGACAAAACAGACTTTAAAAAAAAGACTATTACAAGAGACAAAGAAGGACACTACATAATGATCAAGGGATCAATCCAAGAAGAAGATATAACAATTGCAAATACTTATGCACCCAACATGGGAGTACCGCAATACATAAGGCAAATGCTAACAGCCATAAAAGGGGAAATTGACAGTAACACAATCATAGTAGGGGACTTTTTTTTTTTTTTTTTTTTTTTTTTTTTTTTTTTTTCTTTTTGCGGTATGCGGGCCTCTCACTGTTGTGGCCTCTCCCGTTGCGGAGCACAGGCTCCGGATGCGCAGGCTCAGCGGCCATGGCTCACGGGCCCAGCCGCTCCGTGGCATATGGGATCCTCCCAGACCGGGGCACGAACCCGTATCCCCTGCATCGGCAGGCGGACTCTCAACCACTGCGCCACCAGGGAGGCCCCATAGTAGGGGACTTTAACACCCTGCTTTCACCAATGGACAGATCATCCAAAATGAAAATAAATAAGGAAACATAGCTTTAAATGATACATTAAACAATATGTACTTAAGTGATATTTTAAGGACATTCCATCCAAAACCAACAGAATAAACTTTCTTCTCAAGTGCTCATGGATAATTCTCCAGGATAGATCATATCTTGGGTGATCAATCAAGCCTTGGTAAATTTAAGAAAATTGAAATCATATCAAGTATCTTTTCCGACCACAATGCTATGAGACTAGATATCAGTTACAGGAAAAGAGCTGTAAAACATACAAACACATGGAGGCTAAACAATACACTACTTAATAACGAAGTGATCACTGAAGAAATCAAAGAGGAAATTAAAAAATACCTAGAAACAAATGACAATGGAGACACGACGACCCAAAACCTATGGGATGCAGCAAAAGCAGTTCTAAGAGGGAAGTTTATAGCAATACAATCCCACCTTAAGAAACAGGAAACATCTCGAATAAACAACCTAACCTTGCACCTAAAGCAATTAGAGAAAGAAGAACAAAAACATCCCAAAGTTAGCAGAAGGAAAGAAATCATAAAAATCAGATCAGAAATAAATGAAAAAGAAATGAAGGAAACGATAGCAAAGATCAATAAAACTAAAAGCTGGTTCTTTGAGAAGATAAACAAAATTGATAAACCATTAGCCAGACTCATCAAGAAAAAAAGGGAGAAGACTCAAATCAGAAAAAGGAGAAGTAACAACTGACACTGCAGAAATACAAAAGATCATGAGAGATTACTACAAGCAACTCTATGCCAATAAAATGGACAACCTGGAAGAAATGGACAAATTCTCAGAAAAGCACAACCTTCCGAGACTAAACCAGGAAGAAATAGAAAATATAACCAGATCAATCACAAGCACTGAAAATGAGACTGTGATTAAAAATCTTCCAACAAACAAAAGCCCAGTATCAAATGGCTTCACAGGTGAATTCTATCAAACATTTAAAGAAGAGCTAACTCTTATCCTTCTCAAACTCTTCCAAAATATAGCAGAGGGAGGAACACTCCCAAACTCATTCTATGAGGCCACCAGCACCCTGATACCAAAACCGGACAAAGATGTCACAAAGAAAGAAATCTATAGGCCAATATCACTGGTGAACATAGATGCAAAAATCCTGAACAAAATACTAGCAAACAGAATGCAACAACACATTAAAAGGATCATACACCATGATCAAGTGGGATTTATCCCAGGAATGCAAGGATTCTTCAATAAACACAAATCAATCAATGTGATAAACCATATTAAAAAATTGAAGGAGAAAAACCATCTCAATAGACACAGAAAAAGGTTTTGACAAAATTCAACACCCATTTATGATAAACAGCCTCCAGAAAGTAGGCATAGAGGGAAATTACCTCAACATAATAAAGGCCATATATGTCAAACCAACAGCCAACACCATTCTCAGTGGTGAAAACCTGAAACCATTTCCTCTAACATAAGGAACAAGACAAGGTTGTCCATTCTCACCATTATTATTCAACATAGCTTTGGAAGTTTTAGCCACAGAAATCAGACAAGAAAAAGAAATAAAAGGAATCCAAACTGGAAAAGAAGAATTAAAGCTATCACTGTTTATAGATGACAAGATACTATACATAGAGAATCCTAAAGATGCAATCAGAAAACTACTAGAGCGAATCAAGGAATTTCATAAAGTAGCAGGTTACAAAGTTAACCCACAGAGATCTCTTGCATGCCTATACACTAATGATGAAAAATCTGAAAGAGAAATTAAGGAAACACTCCCATTTACCATTGAAACCAAAAGAATAAAATACCTAGGAATAAACCTACCTAAGGAGACAAAAGACCTATATGCAGAAAACTATAAGACACTGATGAAAGAAAATGAAAATGATACAAACAGATGGAGAGATATACCATGTTCTTGGATTGGAAAATTCAACATTGTGAAAATGACTATATTACCCAAAGCAATCTACAGATTCAATGTAATCCCTGTTAAACTACCAATGGCATTTTCTACAGAACTAGAAAAAAATTTTTCACAATTTGTATGGAAACACAAAAGACACCGAATAGCTAAAGCAATCTTGTGAAAAAGAAACAGAGCTGGAGGAATCAGGCTCCCAGACTTCAGACTCTACTACAAATCTACAGTAATCAAGACAGTATGGCACAAAAACAGAAATATAGATCAATGGAACAGGATAGAAAACACAGAGATAAACCCACGCACCTATGGTCACCTTATTTTTGATAAAGGAGGCAAGGATATACAACGGAGAAAAGACAGTCTCTTCAATAAGTGGTGCTGGGAAAACTGGACAGCTACATGTAAAAGAATGCAATTAGACCACTCCCTAACACCATACACAAAAAATAAGTTCAAAATGGATTAAAGACCTAAATGTAAGGCCAGACACTGTAAAATTCTTAGAGGAAAGCATAGGCAGAACACTCTAGGACATAAATCACAGCAAGATCCTTTTTGACCCACCTCCTAGAGAAATGGAAATAAAAACAAAAATAAATAAATGGGACCTAATGAAACTTAAAAGCTTTTGCACAGCAAAGGCAAACATAAACAAGATGAAAAGACAATCCTCAGAATGGGAGAAAATATTTGCAAATGAAGCAACTGACGAAGGATTAATCTCCAAAATATACAAGCAGCTCATGCAGCTCAATATCAAAAAAAAAAAAACAACCTAATCCAATAATGGGCAGAAGACCTAAATAGATATTTCTCCAAAGAAGATATACAGACTTCCAACAAACACATGAAAGAATGCTCAACATCATTAATCATTAGAGAAATGCAAATCAAAACTACAATGAGGTGTCACCTCACACCAGTCAGAATGACCATCATCAACAAATCTAGAAACAATAAATGCTGGAGAGGGTGTGGAGAAAAGGGAATCCTCTTGCACTCTTTGTGGGAATGTAAGTTGATACAGCCATTATGGAGAACAGTATGGAGGATCCTTAAAGAACTAAAAATAGAGCTACCATATGACCCAGCAATCCCACTACTGGGCATATATCCTGAGAAAACCATAATTCAAAAAGAGTCATGTACCACAATATTCATTGCAGCTCTATTTACAATAGCCAGGACATGGAAGCAACCTAGGTGTCCACAGATGAATGGATAAAGAAGATGTGGCACATATATACAATGGAATATTACTCAACCATAAAAAGAAACAAAATTGAGTTATCTGTAGTGAGGTGGATGGACCTAGAGACTGTCATACAAAGTGAAGTAAGTTAGAAAGGGAAAAACAAATATTGTATGCTAACACATATATATGGAATCTAAAAAAAAAATGGTTATGAAGAACCTAGGGGCAGGACAGGAATAAAGATGCAGACCTACTAGGGAATGGACTTGAGGACATGGGGATGGGGAAGGGTAAGCTGGGACAAAATGAGAGGTGGCATGGACATATATACACTACCAAATGTAAAATTGATAGCTAGTAGGAAGTAGCCTCATAGCACAGGGAGATCAGCTCGGTGCTTTGTGACCACCTAGAGTGGTGGGTTAGGGAGGGTGGGAGGGAGGGAGACACAAGAGGGCAGAGATATGGGTATACATGTATATGTATAGCTGATTAACTTTGTTATAAAGCAGAAACTAACACATCATTGTAAAGCAATTATATGCCAATAAATATGTTTAAAAAAATCAGCCTAAAAAGTAATAAATAAATAAAAGAATACTTAAGGAGACATGCTCTGTATTTTTAGATACCTGAAGGACTGTCACACATTCACAGAGGTGTAGAAGCTAGAATTTGATGGGTATATGAAAAGAACCATGACTAAGCCTAACTTGCCTAAAGTATAGGGTACACAAAAGGGAATACAGTATTTGGAAATAAATTGCAAAAGGTCTTTTAGTACCAGCTTATGGAAGTCTGTAAAAGTCAGATCAAAGTGTTAGGACCTTAATCATATAGGTGGTGAGAATCCATTGGAAGTTTTTGTTTTCTTTTCTTTTGACAAGATAACATACATATGGTAAGAAATGTAAACAGTAAAAAGAAAATCTATGGAAAACTCTTGACTCCCAAAACTGCTGGTTTCCTTTTCATACTAATACAATAATATATATATAATGCCAGCTCTTGTCTAAAATAAAAATGTAAATTGTTGCATACTCTATACTATTTTATGAAAAATTACTGCTACTATTACTACTACTATTAGTAGTATTATGCTTACCTCATCTTGAAGATTGTTCCATATCCATACGTATAAAGTTGCTTCCTTCATAAAAAAAAAAAAGTATATAAATACATTTTTTAACTTTTTATTTTATATTGGAGTACAGTTGATTAACAATGTTGTGTCAGTTTCAGGTGTACAGCAAAGTGATTCAGTGATACATATACATGTATCTATTCTTTTTCAAATTCTTTTCCCAATTAGGTTGTTATACAATACTGAGCAGAGTTCCCTGTGTTATACAGTAGGTCCTTGTTGGTTATCTATTTTAAATATAGCAGTGTGTACATGTCAATCCCAAACGGTTACCGGGGGGAAGGGTGGGAAGGGGGGATAGTTAGGGAGTTTGGCCAGCAGTTTATACAGTGGTCTGGGGATTTCTAGGAGGTCCCTGAGGCGCTTTCAGGGGTTCGTGAAGTCAAAGCTATTGTCCTGATACACTAAGATGCCATGTGCTTTTTCACATGCCCCTCAGGAGTGGACAGTGCAGGTTTCCAGAGGCTACAGCAATATCACGACAGATTGAATGCGGCCACAGAAAGGAGGAGGCCTCTGGCTTCCGCTAAACCAGACAGGAAAGAGCTTTACAAAAGTGTAAAACAATGTCATCCTTCTAATTATTTTTTATTTTGGAAAATATATGAAATATATTTATGAAATATATGAAATATATATATAAATATATGAAATATAACAGAAAATGTTTCTGTTAACACGCCGTAGGTTTATTATTGTTTAAAATAATTGTTTAAAATTTTCTTATTTTTAATTTCTAGTTCAGTCCATTTTAATAGCTATAACTCACAGAAACAAAAGTTTGGGGATCTCAATCATCTTTAAGCGTGTGAAGAAGTCCTGAGGCCAGATTGTTTGACCACTGAGGCTGGAAGTCAAGAGAGCAGGGTCACATCGCACCCAGAGGGACATGACAAGGACTAGACAGGCCTGGCAGGGCTGGAGTCTGGGCAGGGGGAGGGTGGTGACGAGTGGGCAGAGGACTTAGGAGGTGTCCCAGTCGGCCAAGGAAAGCCCTCCCAAGGCATAAGGAAGGGTGAGCCAGCTGACAGGGCACTTTAGAGAGTCTACCCTCTCTGCCCCGCCCCCGAACAGTCTAGAGCAGGTGAGCAGTGAAGACCCTTCCTGAATTACTGACTTGCTGATTCAGTGACATAAGGAATCCTAGAGAAAGCAGGTTTGGGTAGAGGGATGAGAAGTGTGGTTTTCAGCAGGTGGAGGTTGAGGTGGGATGGGGTCCTTGTCACCACCTACAATGCGGGAAATTGGTCTCAAGTCCCCAAGCCAATCTGGGATAAATAAGATGATGCTTAAGAGAGTAGCTCTTAAAAGTTCTCATCACAAGAAAAGAAATTGGAAGTATGTGTGGTGAGGGATGTTAACCAGACTTACTGTGGTGCTCATTTTGCAATATACCCATATATCAAATCATTACGTTGTACACCTGAAACAAATATAATGTTCTACGTCAATTATATTTCACTTAAAAAGAGATGTTTTATTAATAGAAACTTACCATTCTTTTAAAAATAAAGAAGGATAGGATCATGGATAGTCTGCTTGAAGGCAAAGGGCTGTGGATTGTAAATCTGACTTTTCCACTTACTGACTGCAGTGGGTGTGCAGTTCTGAACCTCTTCGGTCCTCAGTTTCTCCATCTACAAAATGGGCATTAAAACAGCCCCTACTTCTTAGGGTTGATGTGAGAATCCAGAGAGCCGGAGCACGGAAAGTACTCAACACAATGCGTAATAAATCGCCTTTTTTCATGGGGCAAGGGTGTGGGGCATGGTGTCCCTTTGGAGGTGGCTATTTCTCTGTCAGGAAACCTTTATCATTCTTTCTAAATTCACATTCTTTCTCCCACCCAGGGCAGACTTAGTCACCCACTTGGCAGCAGCAGGGCCTCGGTGGCTCACACACTTGCCTATGCACACCTGGGGAAGGGAAACTGGGCAGGGGCGGGACACACCCTGGGCTAAGCGGCCCGCCCTGTCCCGCCCGAGTCAGCTCCCTCCCCACCGCCTGATGTCGCCCCACAAGCGCGGGGCCAATCAGCGTGGTCGCCGCCCTCGCCAGGTACCCGGCTCACACCTGCTCCAGCAAACCAGTGAGATGCAGGAGCCCGCTCTTCCCGGCCCGCCTCCGATCCTGCCTTCTCTGCCAGCCTTCTCCGGGCCTTGGCTCCCACCCTTGCTGTCATCTCTTCCATCCCATTGCTTTTGACACCCCCCCCCACCCCGCCGCCTCGCCTTAAAAGGCAGGAACCTTAATTCCTAAGGGGAGCGGGATGGGAAGGGAGAGGAGAGAACCGCCCGCAGCAGGGCATTTCTTACAAGGTTGGCCTTGAGCGAGCTTTTAATTTTTTTTTCCCTAAGACCCAGACTGGTTTTTCCCGTTTCGCTGGCAAAGATTGTCACGGAGAGGAACTGCAGGGAGGAGGAAATGGAAACCTGGGGAAAATCAGCTGAATGTGGAAACAATGGGAGGAGGGCGTGATGCACAAAGTCCTCAGGGTGCAAGTGCCAGGCCACCCCCAACCTAATTCCACCATGCGTTTCCCCAGAGGTAGGAGCTCCCTCTGACTTTGAGATCCTCTAAGATGATTCCAGGGGAAAACCCGGCGTCTGCTGTGACAAAATGGCAGGTATGCTGCTAAAATGCTTTTTACATTGTTATCTCATTTCACCTTCTTGCCTGGGAGATTGGTATCATCGTCCTCAGTTTGCAGATGAGGAAACTGAGGTCTAGGAAGGGTGGTTTAAACAACTAGTGACAGAGCCAGAAAGCAAAGCACTTGGGGTAAACACTCTACTCTTCCACCTCTCTTACTCTGTAATGGATTGGCTGACATCCAGCAGGGAGCCATCATAGAACACGCTAGCTTCCTGGGCAGAGAGGACAGTTGACTGAAAAAAAATGCACAACCTAAAAGTTGAGAGTTATGTTTTATTCGGCGGAATTTCTGAGGACTTCATGCCTGGGAGACGGGACCCTCAGGTCTCTCTGAGGGACCTCTTTGAAGAGGTAAAGGAGGAGCCCCAATATAGAGGAGGTTTTGCAATGAAGACCAGGCAGTCAGGACATCAAGAGATTACTGTTAATTAAAGAAAACCAGACTTCTCAAGGAATTTAGTGCTTTTCTGTATGGGAAGATGCAAGAGTCTGGGCTCACTGAAATCATTCCTTTGCTCTTCATCTCAGCTCTCTGGGGCCAGGATCCTGTGCTTTCCCATCCTGAGTCTCCTCAGGGTGCACCGTCAGAGGTGGCTGCAGCCTCTGACTGCTTAAAGATGGGCATTCTGTTTCCATCCTGAGTTCCCTCAGGGCTCACTGTCAGGGAGGCTGTAATGCGGAGGTCTGAGGCCTGCAGCATCCTTTGTTTACTGATTCAGCAGGCAACATTTTTTCCTTCACAGGACAAAAAACAGGGCAAAAGAAAATACCATTTTGATGGTGACTGCCCAGCACATTTTATCTTCAGAGCAGCCCATCAGAAAATCCCATGATTTATTTCTTCATTCACTTAACAAACATGTGTTGAGTCCTTCTATGAGCCAGGCACCGTACTAAGGCAATGCAACAATCAGACATAAATTCTTGCCCCCATGAAGCTGACATTCTAGTGGGGGGTGAGGAGAGACAGGCAATAAACAATAAATGTAAGAAAATAATAATTGAACTATATGGTAAAGTAAGTGCTATGAGAAAAAGTAGAGCATGATAAGGGAGATTGAGAGTATAGGAGAAGTAGGAGTAAGTTGCAATTATAAATAGGGTTTTCAAGGTAGGATTCATTGAGAAGATAGTAAGGGCATGAGCTTGCTGCTGTCTTAGGAAAGTGTTTTCTAGGCAGAGGGTGTGACCCATGCAATGGTTCTGAAGCTGGAGTGTAACTGGAGAAACTAGGAAGCTAGTAGGGCTGGAAAGAAGGGAAGGAGTGAGCAACGAGGAGAGGATGGTAGGATCTGTGGTCTTGAGGAGGTGCGGGGAGATGTCATGTCCTGTAAGATCTTGTAGGTCATAAAGTCTGACTTTCACTCTGGGTGCCATTGAAGGACATACAAGGAATGACATGATTCGATTTTCATTTGAACAGGATCACTGTACCACAGAGTAGCATGCAGGGAAGCTGGGGTGGAGGCGGAATACCAGGTAAGAGGCGTTCACGGCAATGCAGTTGAGAGATGATGGTGGCCCAGAACCAAGGCGGGAGCAGTGAAGTTGAAGAGAAGGACTTGATTTTGGATCTACTTTGAAGATAGAATCAATAGGATTTGGTGATGGGCTAGACATGAGTCATGAACGAGAGGAGTCAAAGGCAATTTGAAGGTTTGACCAAACTGAAAGAATAGAGTTGCTCCACCTGGGACAGGAAATGCTGTGAAGAAATGGTGGTGGGGACTAGAAGATCACTTTTGTTTCTTAGCAACTGTGTAAACAACTAATAAGGCACAATCACATTTGGTGCTGGGGCTTTCTGTGTGCTCCAGCACACTGTTTCATTATGTCAGTGGGGCTTTCACACCACCTTATGCCCCCAGCTTCCTTTCTACCACTGCTGCCTAGTAGCTTTCTAGTTATCTTTAAAATCTTAGGTAAATGGCACCTTTCAAAGAATCCTCTGTTGACACTAACTGCCTGGTGTCCATCTCTCAACCCTTATAGTCTATGCCACCCAGTGTGACGCTTGATTATATGCTGTCATTTGTGGTTCAAAACTTCGTTGAGGTTTGCTAGCTATTGTTCTCAAAAGGTCAATGCTCATGGCTTATCTCTTGCATCTCACAGGATACCTAACCCACAAACTTGGCTCTTAATGAGACTTGATCAGAGCTTATTGATTGAGCTGCTTTTGGACATTGTGGTGAATGACCACTGACTTGGTGAATGGCCATGTCAGATGGGCATCACAGATTTGGAATCATGGAGTCAGTACTTCTCTAGTTCAAAGACCCTGTCATCAGATGAGAAACTTGGATCCCAGAGAGGATAAGTAACTGGTCTGAGGTCTTTTAGGGAATTAGAGAACAGGACTAGGACCTAGTTGCTCTGATTTTTAGACTGGTGCCCTTTCCCCCACACTTATA
Source organism: Mesoplodon densirostris (assembly GCF_025265405.1). Taxonomy (NCBI): domain Eukaryota; kingdom Metazoa; phylum Chordata; class Mammalia; order Artiodactyla; family Ziphiidae; genus Mesoplodon; species Mesoplodon densirostris. The sequence continues at coordinate 63,609,680 of NC_082661.1, forward strand.
AAGCTGAGCCCGGGGCAAGTGGTGTCTTTTTAAAACAGACTCCAAAATGAAACTCTAATTGCTTTAGAGCAGGTACAAGAGAGGGCCTTTTGAAACAGACACTCTCACACTCTGCTGATGATAGTAAAATCGCCACAACTTCTTTATAGCAGTTTGCCAGTATCGAATCAAACTTGTAAATGAACAAACCCTTTAACCCAGACTATCCATTTCTAGATGTTTGCCCTAAAATAGACTCAGATGGGCAGGAAATGACATGTATGCAAGATTAGTTATTACAGCAGTGTTTGTAGTAGCAAAATCTGGAAACAATCTAAAAAGGCATTAATAGGGAAGTGTCAAGATAAGCCATAGTCATCCCTGCAAGGGGTACAATTGTGAAAAGGAATAGATATTATGCAGTAGATTTCACGTGCTGATATGAAATCAGGGCCAAGGGAAAAAGGCAAAATAGGGAACAGTGTGTGTACAAGATGATTACATTTGGATAAGAGAAATCTGAACATGTCTACATAAATATGTTTGTATATATATAATATATTTCTGGAAGGATACACAAAGAATTGATAGCAACTGTTTCTGAGGAGGAGAACCAGGGAGGGAGGCTTACCTTTTTACTTTATACACATTTGTATATTTTCAATTTTTATTACCCTTTTAACTAAAAATTTAACAAAATATATTCCTATAATTGAAATACTAAATATTGCCAAAAAATGGTTTGCAAGGAGGCCTTGTTGTCCCCCCTTTTTTTGCAGAAGACCTGGATGAGTAAATCCGCTGTCCCCTTAAGGAAGGAAATCTGCCAGTAACATTCCGCCAAGGAAGCTCATCCATTTTGACTGTTGCCTGCATGTTCATTCTTGCTGGTGACTGTTGACAAATTGGGAAATGACTCTGCCAACCCAGGTGTCCTTGAGAGGCCAGACTTCAGCAAAGTATCAAGAAGACGAGCATCCACCTGTGATCTCTCACCTATTTCTTCAAGGGTGGGGTTGCAAGCTCAGGCAAGTGTGATTCACCCCCCTTCTGCATGAGGAAAGGGGATCTAATAGGGCAGCCGCCAGCTCTGATCTGATGAATCAGAATCACTGGGGCAGGGCTCTGGCAGCTACATTTTTTTATCTGCTCCCCACCACAAACACCTGGGTAGTTCTGAGGCACACAGCTTTGTCAACTGCTTCCCTCTCCAATTCAAATTTATACCCCCTGAAACTTAGCTTCATTAGTAGAGGACCGGTTTCCTAATGGGACTGTTGATAGGATGACACATACCTATGAAGTTGTGGTTGGCAGAATACTGCCTCCCCAAAGATGTCCATGTTCTGGTTCCTGGAAACTGTGCATGTTATCCTACATGGCAAAAAGAATTTTGCAGATTAAGCTAAAAGAATTTGAGATGGGTGTCCCCTGAATATCCAGGTGGGCCTAAACTAATCACATGATCCCTTAAAAGAGGAGAGCCTTCAGAGGGAGATGTGACTACAGAAGAACGGTCAGAGAGATGGAATGCTGCTGGCTTTGAAGATGTGAGAAGGGGTCACAGCCAAGGAATGTGGGTGGCCTCTTGAAGGTGAAAAAGAGCTTCAGAAAGGAATACAGCCCTACCAACATCTTGATTTTAGCCTAGTGACACCCTGGTAGTACTTCTGATCTTCACAATTATAAGATAATAGATTTGTGTTGTTTGAAGTCCCTAAGTTTGTAACGATTTGTTACAGCAGCAATAGGAAACTAAGAATTTATTATTTTATAATTATTTATTAGTTTATTATTTATTTATTAGTTTATTATTATTATTCTGGGCAAAAGTGTTCAATGTGCATCTAATCAAATGTCTATACTTCATCTAGATTGCAAAAAATACAGGGGCTAAAGGAACAGTTAAATGACACCAGGAGGAAACACCAGACAAAGTAAGAATGTAGCATATTCTTGAAGACAACTGGCCTAGATTATTTTAAAAAGCAATATTAAGGACAAGAAATCCGAGAGGGTCTGCTTTGGGTTAAAATAGACAAAACAGACATAACCGGGCTTCCCTGGTGGTGCAGTGGTTGAGAGTCCACCTGCCTATGCAAGGGACACGGGTTCGTGCCCCGGTCCAGGAAGATCCCACAGGCTGCGGAGCAGCTGGGCCCATGAGCCATGGCCGCTGAGCCTGCGCGTGTGGAGCCTGTGCTCCGCAACGGGAGAGGCCACAACAGTGAGAGGCCTGCGTACCGCAAAAAAAAAACCCCAAAAAACAAAAAAACCCAAACATAACCAAAAGCAATTTGTGATACTTGATTAGATCTGGACTCAAAATAAGACAAGGAAAAAACTATAAAGGACATTCTTGACATAAATGGAGTTTTAATATTTTTATTTATTATTGACTATTATAGTCCATATATTAGATTAGATTATAGAGTTATTAATATTCTTAGATGTGATCATGGAATTATGGTTAGTAGAATATTCCTGAAAAATTCTTGCTGGAATATTTAGGGGTAAAGTATCATGGTGTCTGCAGCTTAATTTCAAATATTCGATAGTTTCTAAATAAAAGAACAGAAGGAAGGGAAGAAGGATGTGTAAGGGAAGGGAGAGAGAAAACCAGAGTAAGGAAAGAGAAAGTAATAATGTAAACATGACAAAATGTTAACTCCTGTTCAATCTGGGTGAAGGGTTTCTGCATACAATGAGTTCATTGTACATTATTTCAATTTTCTTATATTTGAAGATGTTCATAATAGAACTTGAGGTGAGGAGAAATATGAATTAATGGAGAACTTCAAGATAGAAGAATAGATCTTGAATCACCTGTTCTGGCAAATACTGTAGATGGATTGACCCTTGTGTATTGGGTTTTGGTGTCTTCCACTCATGTGTTCATTCACTTATTTATTTTTATATTTATCAAACAGGCAGTAAGTGTCTCCTATTTCTAGGTCCTGATTTAAGACACAGGAGATCCCAGGAAGAGAACTCCCTTCGGGGTAAGGACCACTCATATTGAAATTTTCTACTGAGCTCTGGGCAGTTGGAAAGCCTGGAGTGGAGAAGACCCATTTCTGGGTGAGGGCAAGTCATGCCAGAGGAGACCTTTGCAGCTCTGCCTCCCTGGGAAAACGGGGAAAGAAAGGAATGGGAAAGACCTTGTTACCTTCATTCCCACAACTGTGAGATGCAGGATTGGAAAGTTGTGCTTCATCTCAATCCCAGTACTCATCAAGCAGGGCATTTGACCCAAAGACCATCCATCTGTCAGAGGCAGGCAAAATCACTCATTCTTCCATTCAACTAATGTTTGATGAACTCCTGCCTATGTCAGGAGACAGTGTAGTTGCTGTGGGTTCACAGTGGAGAAAGCAAAATTCCTACCCTTATGGAGTTTATATTCTTTTTGAGGATGAGGACGGGAAATAAACAAATAAAAAACTAAATATAATAATGTCAGGCAGTGATAAGTGCTACAAAGACAAACAAAGAGTGAGGGGTAGAGAGCCTGGGTGATTGGAATGACCACCTGAGCAGACCTTTGAGCAGAGATTAAAGTGAGGGAAATTGGTCTGAGGTAGAGGAAAGAGCATGAGCAGAGTTCCTGGTGGAGAATGTTCTTGGTGTGTTCAAGCAAAGGGACAATGTGGCTGGAATGAAAGATGGTAGGAAAAGAGGCTGTGGAATAATAGTAATAATAATAATAATAATAATAATTTGGTCTCCGTCCATGGCTCCTGGTACAGAGCTCATAAATCCTTTGAAGTTCCTGAGTGATAGAGGTGATAGGAATATTTTTGCTATTTATAACAAGCCCCTTAAAACCGACCATACCTGAGTTTATGCTAATGAGGTGACTCTTGGAGGGTCTCTAGATGGCTTCAGGATGAGGGCTGTTTGTCAGAGGAACCAGCTGTGTGGTTTTAGTCTGATCCCTTCACTTCTGGAGAGGGGAAAGAATCTGGAGATTGAATTCAATCACTAATGGCCAATGATCTAATCAATCAGGCCTACATGGTAAAACCTCTATAAAACCCCACAAACAATGGGCTTTGGGGGGCTTACAAGTTGACAAACACATCCATGTGCTGGGAGGGTGGTGCACCCCAACTCCAAGGGACAGAAGTTCCTGTACTCAGGACCCTTTCCACCACGCCCTATGTACCTCTTCATGTGGTTATTCATTTGTATCCTTTATGATAAATTGTAATGGTAAGCAGAGCATCTTCCTGAGTTCTGTGAGTCATAGAAGCAAATTATGGAACCCAGGGGAGGGGGTTGTGGGAAGCCTTGACTTTGTAGCCAAATTGGACAAAAGTGTGGGAAACCTGGGGATGTGACACTTTCGAGTGGCATCTGAAGTGAGTGCAATCTTGTGGGCTGAACCCTTAAATTCGTGGAGTCTGAGGCTAATGCTGCATGGTTAGTGTTAGAGTCTAATTGAATTGTAGGACACCCCATTGGATGTTCAAGAGTTTGTTAGTTAGAGAAAAAAAAACATTAGCAGCAGAGAGTGCCCAGGGACCAGACCGTAAGGAAACTTACAGGCTATAATGCTAAACTGAATACTATTCTAAGTAATTACTCTTTTACCATTTGTAGTTTTGGGGATGCCCACTCCATATCCAGCTCCTTTACCTGCGTTAATTGTCTTAACTTCAATATTCACAATGATTCTTTGAGATCAGTATTTTTATGCCCATTTTACCATTAAGATAAACCAAGGCTCAGAAATCCTAGATAACTCACACATGGTCGCACATAGTGGGGCAGGTGAAGCAAAATTTGAATTCAGGACTGTCTGACATTGTCTACCTGGCAATGGCAGCAGCAGGATGAGAGCGTTGAGGTCTCCCCTAGATGCACAAGGATTCTTTGAGTGGCAGAACAAGAATGGGCAACCACAGAAGTTTGGAGTGAGAGGCAACTGCTCAGATGTGGATGAAAATCACATGAGAAGTAAAAGCAATGCAGTTCATGAGATTACACCAAGGGCTGTTGTAAGGGGCAGACAAAAAGGAGATAATGTTATCAAAATAGAACACCTGGGGCCTCCCTGGTGGCGCAGTGGTTGGGAGTCCGCCTGCCGATGCAGGGGATACGGGTTCGTGCCCCGGTCTGGGAGGATCCCATATGCCGCGGAGCGGCTGGGCCCGTGAACCATGGCCTCTGGGCCTGCGCATCCGGAGCCTGTGCTCCGCAACGGGGGAGGCCACAACAGTGAGAGGCCCACATACCGCAAAAAGAAAAAAAAAAAAAATAGAACACCTGATTAAATCGTTGTATTTGTCATTCCTTTTAGAGCCTATTGCCTGTGGCTCCACACCACGATGGGTTTCTCTGCTTTGGGATTAGGGTTTATTAGAAATCATTTCTTAGCCTGACTCTCAAAGTTGACTTTCTAGTGTCCCTAGGGAGACAATAGTGTTAAGTGTTAAATACCATGCTTTTCTTACAGGTCAGAGGGTCTTGTCTATATTGGAAACATTCCCTTTTGCTTATCAAGCCTAGCCTCCAGAGTCACACCACCGGCCAGAGGGAAGACCCCAGATGTGATGTGAGTGATGTGCCCTCAGTGCAGGAAGAGGAAGTCCAAGAAGAATAGGACAGAGCGGTCATAACCAAGTGTCTTGGCTGCCCCGCATGCCAGGATTAAAGTCCTGAGGGTGGAGGGGAGTGAAGGAGAGTAGAAGCCTCTGCATGGGTTTGGAGCTAATCTAAAGGGGGCTCCCTTCTTGCTCCTCCTGCCATCGCTCAGGCAAATCACAAGACCCCGAGAGAATGCCTTCGTTGAGCATGGCACCCACATTAAGTGGCCATGGCTGAGGGATTTCGTGAGGGCAGTGAAAGCCACCCATGTTCCTGTGCTCCCCATCCTGAGAAGGGGGACCACAAAGGTGCTGAGAGAGCTGGTGGATGAGAAGAGGACTGGGATGCAGACAAGGAGGGAGATCCCAGGGCCGAGAGCTCAGGAACAGAGCCAGGACCAGGAAATAGCCTGCAGGAGCTGCACACACCAGCAAAGAACAAGGACAAAGCGCCAAGGACCCACTCCTGTTCCTTAGCTCCCTTCTGCCCCCAGATGCCTTTTGAGATTAAGGTGGTGAAGAAACCCCTTGAGAGAGGGAGAAAATAACCTTGATGAGCAGTTTTTGTTTTTTTAAAAAACATTTATTTATTTATTTATTTGACTGCCCTGGGTCTTAGTTGCGACATGCAGGATCTTTAGTTGCGGCATGCAGTATCTAGTTCCCTGACCAGGGATAGAACCTGGGCCCCCTGTATTGGAAGCACAGAGTCTTAACTGCTGGACCACCAGGGAAGTCCCAGCAGTTTTATTTTTGAAGTTACTTCTTACCCCAAAGAGATTGAGTTAATGCCAAAGAGGATAATTAAAATCCCCAAAGAGAAAGCAACCTTTAACCGCCTTGCTAACCCCTGATCCTGCCATCATTAGCATGAATGGGGACTTCCGAGCACAATGCCAGTGCTTCTCAGAAAATATATGTGTTTTGCAGATCTAAACTGTAATGTACTCATTTCCATTTGTCAACTCTCAGAGCTCATCTTACTCAAACTCTCAAGAACTTCTGACACATGGATCAGTCTTTCTGGAAATACTCTCTTTGAGTGGCTGCAGGGCATCACACTCAGGGTTTGCCTCATCCTATAGGTCGCTTCTTCTCAGTTACCTTTGCCATCTTCATCTCCTCTCACAACCCCTCTATAGTAGAGGGCCCCAAGGATTAGTTCTGGAACCCCTGCTCTTGTCATCTACATTCCTGCCTCCCAATGTATCCCAAGACCACTCTGTCCTCTGGGTTTAGACTTATATGTCCAAGTGTCTACTTGACATATGACATGGATGTCTAGTAGGCATTTCAAAGTAAGCATGTCAAGAACTCTTGACTCCTAACTGGCTCCTTTCCCAGGTGCTTCCACATCTGTAAATGACTCACGATTATCCATTTATTCAGGTCGTAATCTAGGACCCATCTTTGATCCTTTTTTTCCTTTAGCCTTACATCAGATCCATTAACAGGTCCTGCTGGCTCTACCATTAAACCACCATTATCTCGCACCTTGTCTCCTAACTGGGCTTCCTGTTTCCTTTCCCCTATGGATAATTCTCCCCTTAGTACCCATAAAGCATCATTTAAAACATAAAACAGACCCTCTCCTGCCCAATACTCACCAAAGTCTTCCTGTCACATGTAGAATAAAATCCAGCCTCTTCTCCATTGCTTGTAAATCCCTATATAATCTGACCCCTGCTTCTCCCTCTGGTCTCATGTCTAATTTCTAACAGCTCTAACTCTTTTCTCTGCTTTGCTTCCTCTGTTCCAATCCATACTGGCCCATTTGCCATTTTCACACTTCTCAAACTTATTCCTCACTTGAGTCTCTGCACCTTGCTTTTCCTTCTGCCAAGAAGACCTGCCCTAGATATTTACATGGCTGATTTAACTCACCTCATTCTTGATCCTTCTTTCGAAAATAACACCCCTCCATCACTTTCCAAGTTCCCCCTGAGAAGGGAGAATTGGCTTGAGAATGAGGCCAACACAGAGGACAGCAGAGTTGAGAAATGGAGAGAAATACAATAGTGAAATATCTTTCTCTAATCATAGATCCATAATACATGATGTAATAGTGTGAGCCCCTGCTTCTAGCCATGCTTGAACTTGAATTCTTTGCAGTATCTGGAGTCAACAGAATCTCTTTTGTTCTGAAACCCAGTTTGAGTTGTTTTTTCTGTCATTTGTAATCAAGAGTCTTGATTATGGGAACAAAACCTATCTATGACCATGCACTGTCTACCTTGACCTGACTTTCATATTCTACTGTCTTCATCAGCATGACTTTATTCTGCAAGGTAAACCTTTTCTCTCTGGCCCTTAAAAAAAAAAACTCTCAGTAAAATCATCATTTTACAGCAAGGCAATGAGTTCTCTATAAATGTAAAAAACTGCTGAGTGGCAAAAACAAATTGTGCCATCATTATCTTTAACAACATGACTCCTATCCCAGGAAACATCTGTTTGCCCAGGAAGATAAGAAGTTGCAAATGACTTTATTATTTGGGTCAGGAACTCCCTGAGGTCAAACTGATGTAAATGAACATGAGCCTGCTTGATATTTCAGGAGACACTATCAAATGACATTTATACCCCAAGACTCATCTAAAGCTTTGCCTGGGAACCCCTGCCTTGCTGTGTCCATTAATCCTAAATGATTGTGTCACGATGCTTACCAATCCTAATCAAGCCCCTGCATTGAAAGACCCACCTTAAACCAGACGCTGAAACCCCATAAATATCTAAAGATCCTAACTTCGTTCTCCCCAGTCTTTTTTTTTTTTTTTTTTTTTTTTTTTTGCTGTATGCGGGCCTCTCACTGTTGTGGCCTCTCCCGTTGCGGAGCACAGGCTCCGGACGCGCAGGCTCCGCGGCCATGGCTCATGGGCCCAGCCGCTCCGCGGCATGTGGGATCTTCCTGGACCGGGGCACGAACCCATGTCCCCTGCATCGGCAGGCAGACTCTCAACCACTGCGCCACCAGGGAAGCCCTCCCCAGTCTTTTAAGATCCAGTCAAGGTGACAGTAACCTTGGATAGACTGAAAAACCAGTTGTTTCAGTGGTATTTTCAGAGAATAAGCACTTGAGAATAAATACAAATAACTAATCCTAGACCTGGGCTCTGTGAGTATGTGAGTATGTGTTTGGTGTGTGTGTGTCTATGTACATTGCATGCTGTCAGGGGCTTTCTGAATACTGACATCCAAGGGGAGTCTTTCTTTGACCACATAGGTTTCACCTACTTTTTACCTGCTTTTCAAACATCATCAACCAGCCGACCTTATGAATCTCTGACCAGCTGACCTTATGGATCTCTTTTCCTGGGCCACAGCTGAAACCGTGTACAAGTCGCTGTGTCCTTGTCTCTTGAAGTAAAAGGCTGACTCAAGAGTTAATGATTGGGAAATGTGAAGATGTAGAAACAAAGATAGCTGTTGGGTTGGGGAACTGGTAAAATTAGACTATAAATCTGCCACATCGCAGAATCACCGAACTCCCAGTTCCCTGAAAGACATAGATAAAGGCCTGATGTTCCTAAGTTGTTTTTAGGAAGCAGACCAACACCTGATGAAAACTTTTGTCTGCAAGAACATATCGACTGGTTGAAACCAGAAGGTTGATGATGCTTGGAACTTCACCTTGATGCCAACTAATACAAGAATTGTGCACGAGCTGATCACTTCCTGATCCCTGAACACTAAAACTCCTCACTACTCCCTCCAGGGTGGGTCAAACAGTCTTGAGAGCATTTTCCCACTGTGGTGCCCTTTGCCTGGCAAAGCAATAAAAAGCTACTCTTTTCTACTTCACCCAAAACTCTGTCTCCACATTTCTGTTTGGCACCTGGTGGGCAGAGGCTGAGTTTTGGCAACACCATTGAAGTTTGGAAATTTGTGTCTTCTTTTTTCTTCTATAACAGTTTCTGCAATTGTACAGGCCACATGGTATTGTGGACAGACTTGGAGTCATGATTGTTGAGTCCTTGCCCTACCACTTAGTAAATACTGTGGTTTGGGAGCTGTCACTTCCCTTTTGAACCTCATATTTAAAATGCAGGTATCACTATGTTTTAATCAGCATAATATAGAGAACCTGAACTAAAAATAGAGAGAGGGAGAGAAGGGAGAGAGAGATTTTAAGGAACAGGCTCACATGATTGTAGAGGCTTGGCAGCTCCAAAATCTCCAGTGCAGGCAGGCAGGTTGGAGACCCAAGGAAGAGTTGCAGTTTGAGTCCAAATGCTGGCTGCTGATAGAATTCCTTCTTTCTTAGGGGATGTGAGTCTTTTTCTATCAGAACCATCAACTGATTCGATGAGGCGAACCCAAACTATGGAGGGTAATCTGCTTTACTCAAAGTCTACTGATATAATGTTAATCATATGTTTAAAATATCTTCACAGCGGCACCAAAAATAATATTTGACCAGCTATCTGGGTACCATGGCCTAACCAAGTTGACGCAAAAAGAATTAGCCATAACACAACACCAGAATTTCTGTTTTAAACAACAGTCATAACAATAAGTTCAGCTTGGTCTTATGGCATTTTCCCAAACCCCAAATATTACTATTTTCTACTTTTCTAAAGTTATAAACTATCAATTACCATTATCTTTAAACTGACTCAATTTTAAATTTAAATTTATTTTAAAAGGAAGGCTTATTTCACTACATTAAAATAAAATCTAGTATAACTGTATATATATATATACAGAAAGTAATTATGAAAATAAATATAATGTGAAGAAATTCAAGTTATTAAAGTCTAGTTAGAGACCGCTGCCTCATCTAGGCTCTGGGATTGAGTCCTGTTTTCTCTTTGTTAAAAGGGAAGAAAAAGAAAAAAAAAAGATGGGCATTGAAAAAAAAAGAGATATAATAGCAGCAAACTGAAGGCATTCTCTTTGGTGTAATTGGATTGAGAAAAAAATTTGAAGGGAATAGTTTTTTTTACCACAAGATTAGATATTATGTTTTTTTCTAGGAATGATCTAAAATCCTTACACATACAACAAAAAAGTGTCTCTTATGGATTTATATCTTACTCCTTGGGAGACATGGACTCCTATGGGAGAAACTCTACTTTTGAAGAGATGGAATCTAGTTTCTATAACTAAAAAGAAGAGAGAGAGAGACTGGAAGTACATGTTTGATGGGGACCTTGGGGAAGAAATGTTACATGCTCTGTAGGTAAATATTTCTCTCTATTTTTCCTAAAAACCCTTCAGTAAAGTCTACATTGGATGCTAAGGCAATGAATTCTTTATGACATAAAAAAGTGCTGAGTTGTGCTTCAAAGTTGCTGCATGGCAAAAATAAAATCTGCAGTCAGAGACAGTCAATATATGGGTTATAAATGACATTTAAATCAAATGATTATTGAGCATCTATTAGACCCAGGCACTGGCCCACACCTTGGGAATGCAGAGATGAAGACACAGTCCCTCCCTTCGTGGAGCTCATACTAGTGGGAGGGACATGGTGGGGGTGAGTTGACTCCCATAGGACAAAAGCATTTTCGTGGGGTTATACATTGATTTCTCCATCCTGTTACTTTTGAGGGTAAGACAGTAATTTTAAAATAACTTTAAAATAATATTATATTCTTAAAACAATGAATGAGTTTCATAAGCGGGTGATTTTCTCTCACACAAACCTGGTTATTTGAAGTTGCAGAAATCATGTTGGCAGCCCCATCTAGGTTATGGATTCAAGGTTTCCGCTTACTATTTCAGTCTGATCTCACTGGCATACACTGGTCACTGCTTCAGAGCAGCATGTCTTAATTCTGGTTCATCCATCAATACTTTTGTCCATCAATACTCTTAAGTCTGGAGACAATCAATGTGTTATTGTTCAATAAGAATCACAGTGGTATGACATTGAAAGATGCATCAGATGACTCATTGGTGGCCCATTGTTCCCTAGGTGATTCTTGGGTTATAAGTGCTTCCCTATTTAGGAAATCTGGAGAAATATACTAAGTGATCAAACTTGTATTGACCATGTTTGAGCCTGAAGACTGCTGAAAGGGCAGCAAACCTCTCCGCCCACCAGACCTTCAGGGCAGGTTTGAAACAACTTCTCACTAAACCCAATAGTGAATCATCTGCTTTAATCACTTTCCCTGTGGCTTCTTGAGTAAACTGTGATTAAAGGAACTCATTTTTATGCATAATCCTAAAGCATCTCTCAATATCCTTCCGATACTGGAAATTAGTTAAATGTGTTGTTGTGCTTTCCAGAACCAACCCTTTGCTTAGGCCAGTTGAGCAAAAGGAGACACTGGATGTTGTTATTATTAATATTGTTATCATTATTATCATCATTAGAAATCCCTCTTGGATAAATACCACAATCAAATCTCTAAGTTTCTCCCTTTTCCAAACCTCCCTTATTCGTGCACTCATTTGTCCATTCATCATTTATTCATTCATTCATTCAACAAACATTTGCTGCTCATACACTATGACAACCACATCAATTGTCTTTACCCTTGAAGAACTGATGGATGTTAATAAGCAAACTGATCATTTTGGCACAGTATGAGCAGCTAGGTTGTGAAAGTCAGGAGAGCCTTCCTGGAAGAGGCAATGTTTGGGCTGAGTCCTGAGGGCTGAATACATGTCACTCAGGCGGTGATGTCAGAGAATGGGGTTCCAGGCAGAGAGAACAACACACGGAGAGCTGGGAAAGAGCATGCAAGAGGGAAAACATGGGAAAACAGCATGAACAGATGCTCAATGTGACTTGAGTGAAGGCACTTAGGAGTTATGTTGGGAGAAAAGTTTATAAAGTTTTAGCCCTACCCTGAAAGCAGAGGAGAACCCCTTGAGGAATTTATATTAAAGGGGTTCCTTAAGTAGCATATAGATTAAGTAGTAGTACCACTGACAGTAAGAGCCATCTCACACAAATTTAAAGGAAAAGCAGACTGATCTAAAACTACAGAGCAACAACACTTCACACCCACCAGACTGGCTAAAATGGAAAAAATAAACAATGCCAAGTATTGGCAAGGACATGGAACAGCCAGAGCTCTCACACACTGGAGAAGTGTGTGTTGTGACAATCACTTTGGAAAACTTTGTTGGTAGCAATTACTAATGATGAGCACATGTGTAACCTATGACTCAGACATCCACTCCTTAAATATGTACCCAACAGAAGTATGAACACAGGTCCACCAGGAGGCACGTGGGAGAATGTAGCAGCATTATTCCTAATAACCCCAAACTGGAAATTACCCAAATGTTCATCAAGAGTAGAATACATAAGTAAATTATGTTCTATTCACACAATAAAATGTCATACATTAATTAAAGGGAGAAAATTTGCAACATGCCACAACAGGGATGACTTTCACAAACACAATGCTGAGCTGACGAAGCCAAACACAAAAGCATGTCTGTTCTATGATTCCATTTATGTAAAGTTCAAAAAGAGGCAAAAAGACTCTGTGGTGTAGGAAGACAGTGTGTGGTTACCCTTAGGGGGTATTTACTGGAAACTGTGTGAAGGAAGCTTCTAGAGAGAAGGGTTGTTTCTTGACCTGAAGGCTTTTTACATGAGTGTGTTCATCTTGTGAAAAACTCATCAAAGAGTATATTTATGATTTATGGACTTTTCTGTATGCGTGTTATACCGTAATAAAAAGTCGCTCCCCTCCCAAAAAGAACCAAACACACACACACACACACACACACACACACACACACACACACACACACATACACACAAAACAGGAAAAAGAAAAGAATAGTAAAGCTACCAACATATTGCACTGGGACTTGAGTCTAGGGAGAGACGAGAAGAGCCTTTTCTGCAGGGAGTTGAGCTTAGCGCAAAGGTAAGAAAAGGAGACGAGATGACATGTGGTTTTGGAGTTCTGTACACAATTCTTAACATTTGTAAAGAGTCAGCAACATTCTAAAAAGTTTGCATAAAAATCTAAATGCCCGAGCTTCCCTGGTAGCGCAGTGGTGAAGAATCTGCCTGCCAATGCAGGGGACACGGGTTCGAGCCCTGGTCCTGGAAGATTCCACATGGCACAGAGCAACTAAGCCCGTGCACCACAACAACTGAGCCTGCCCTCTAGAGTCCACATGCCACAACTACTGAGCCCACGTGCCACAACTACTGAAGCCTGTGTGCTCCACAACAGGAGAAGCCACTGCAATAAGAAGCTTGTGCACCACAACAAAGAGTAGCCCCCGCTCACCGCAACTAGAGAAAGCCCGTGCGCAGCAATGAAGACACAATGCAGCCAAAAATAAATAAATAATTTTAAAAAAATCTAAATGCCCTTCCCTCCTTGCTTCTTGAAGAAGTCTTGAAGATCTAGCAACACCACAGGACATATGGCAACAACCAACTGCAGCAGAGTATGGCTGCTCCCCTTTGCCACAATCCCCACTGCAGCTTCACCTGCTCACATCACCCACCCTTGTAGGCATCTGACTCTGTGACAGTGGGGACTCACAGAAACCTGAGTTTTATCTCCTTTGCACAGCCCCCAGCACTATGAGGCCAGGTCATTGAGTGCAATTGGACCACAGATTCCTCATCTGTAAAAAGGAGGTAATAAATATCCTGCTTACCTAAAGGCAAGGGACTAGACCAGATACTCCCCTGAAGTCTTCTTCCAACTTGCAGATCTCTTATTCTTGCATTTTTTTGCCTTATTTCCACTTTCCTTCATGCAACACTAGACTGGAGGCTTTGGAGGAATGGGTCTAGGAGTCTAACACTTCCTCCTTACCTCTGGCTGTATTGATCACACAAAGTAGTCTGGGAGATCACTCTTGAATTCCTGGGGTTTGACATAAGCCCGATCCATCTCAGTTGGTCTGTATTTCCTTTTACTCCATCAGGTACATTTAGAAAGTCTGGAGCCAGAGGAGAAAGCCTGTTAGAATATAGAGCAACCCCAATGGTGGAAGCCATATTGAAATGGTTTAAATTGCTATTGTTTATGGAACACATATACTGTAACAGCACCAAGCTAGGTATTTTACATATATTTTCTCATTCAATCCATGCAACAACTATATGAGATAGGAATTTTTATTCCCACTCTGCAAATGAGGAAATAGGTTCTGCATAGCTAAACTTACCAAGGTCACATAGCTAGGGAACAGGGGAGTCATGATTTAAACCTGAGTCTAACACCTACAAAATCTATACTCTAAACTACATGCTGCCTGTTTTGTCCTGAGACCAAGGTTTCGTGTTCTGTTCTAACAGAAGGCAAATGTTTTTCAGTAATAATGGGTTACCTTCCCTTGGACTCCTGATACCCTTATATTGAACCTATGGGGGACAAAACCAAGGACTGAGGAGTGCAAACGTCTCATTGAGCATGCTGACCAAATATACAAGCATACTACAAACAAATCTTGCATGGAACCCACTCCAGGTGACTTGAGTTAAAGATTGGGCACTCCCTCCTCACACTTGGAACTTTCTTATAAATCATTTTCTGCATTAAAAAAGATCTACATCCTTGGGCTTCCCTGGTGGCGCAGTGGTTAAGAATCCGCCTGCCAATGCAGGGGACACGGGTTCGAGCCCTGGTCCGGGAAGATCCCACATGCCGCAGAGCAACTAAGCCCATGTGCCACAACTACTGAGCCTGTGCTCTAGAGCCCGCGAGCCACAACTACTGAGCCCACGTACCACAACTACTGAACCCCATGCGCCTAGAGCCCGTGCTCCATAACAAGAGAAGCCACTGCAACAAGAAGCCCGCGCACCGCAACAAAGAGTAGCCCCCGCTCACTGCAACTAGGGAAAGCCCACACGCAGCAACAAAGACCCAATGCAGCCAAAAATAAATAACTCAATTAATTAATTTAAAAAATCTACATCCTAGGAAAGGGGAATGTAATTTTTTTCATAATTGAAATGTTGTTAGTTATAATGAGTGGATAATCTGGTAATTTTATACCACATTAAAAGAGTCTGACATGTAAAACAGTACGAATAGGAGGACATGATGTAAGGTTACAAGAAAGATTTTAATACCAACTCTTCCAGCTATTAAGCTGTGGGTTGCTGGAAAAGTCTTTTGACCTCTTTGAGACTTCATTTACTCATCTGTAAAATGGGGACAATTATGATACCTGCCGTTATCCAGGATTGCAGGGGTTCAGAGGATGGACTGCATTCAAATTCCAAGTTTATTATTTACTACTCCTGAGACCAGGAGCAAATTATTTAAACCCACATTGCCTCAGTTTTCTCAAATGAAATGAGACATAATAACTGTATATTCTTCATTGAGTTCTTTTGAGACTCAAATGAGTTTATACCAATAAAGCTGTGATAACAGTGCTTGGCACAAAATATGCCCTAGAGAAGCATTTGCTATTATTATAAGTAGTGGTCTGTATCAGCGTGTGCTTGAAAACTCTGTGCAAAGGGTTGTTTTGCTGTTATTAGTGAGAGTTCCCCACATTAGAGTGTCTTTTAAATTCCACATACAATGATATCATTACTCTCTACTTAACAGGTGACCTGGCAGACAGGGTCAAGGACAATGCCAGGCTGCTAACAAGACCCAACACAGACAAAGACTTGAGAACTGAGGGATTAACTTAGAAGAAAACAAACTTCAGTGTCAGTGAGCAAGTCACATTCAACTAACAGATCATTAACCACATAAAAACAACTAACCATACTAGACAGATTATCCAATTACATCACTGACCTGTTTGCATTCTGTTGTTTGCAGTTAACTCCTTCTCATTCTCTGCATAGCCTCCTCACAGCCTAAGTCCTTCCTCAACTATTATCCACTTAAAAATGCTTCCTAAAATAATTCACCTTTCAAAAAAAATTTTTTATTATTTATTTATTTTTGGCTGTGTTGGGTCTTCGTTGCTGCACGTGGGCTTTCTGTAGTTGTGGCGAGCGGGGGCTACTCTTTTTTTTTTTTTTTTTTGCGGAGCACAGGCTCCTGACACACAGGCTCAGCGGTCATGGCCCACGAGCCCAGCCGCTCAGCGGCATGTGGGATCTTCCTGGACTGGGGCATGAACCCGTGTCCCCTGCATCGACGGGCGGACTCTCAACCACTGTGCCACCAGGGAAGCCCAGGGGCTACTCTTCATTGTGGTGCTTGGACTTCTCATTGTGGTGGCTTCTCTTGTTGCGGAGCACAGGCTCTAGATGCGTGGGCTTCAGTAGTTGTGGCGTGGACTCAGTAGTTGTGGCTTGCAGACTCTAGAGCGTAGGCTCAGTAGTTGTGGTGCACAGACTTAGTTGCTCCGTGGCATGTGGGATCTTCCTGCACCAGGGTTCGAACCCGTGTCCCCTTCATTGGCAGGAGGATTCTTAACCACTGTGCCACCAGGAAAGTCCAATTCACCTTTTTTTAAAAACATAAATCTGTTTTGAAAGAAAGGGTCTCTCATTTATTACTGTTAATAAGGCAAAATGGGATGATCCTTGTGGAAGAGAATTGGTTGGTAATTGGCAGGAGCACAGATGCCTTTACCTTTGATCCAGGGATTGTGCTCCTAGGAATCCATCCTATGTACACCACTGTAAGTAAGAAATGCCATGTGCAAGGTAATTCACCATGGAAGTGTTTGAAAACACAAAGGTTGAAAACCACCCAAATGCCTAGCAATAGGGGACTGCCTATGGCTCTCTCCTTCATTTTCAAAGTATAGCATCTTGCTCTAGTGGTCACACTGCCCTCCTCTTCTGTGTCAAATCTCCCTTTGCCTCTCTCATATAAGGATATTCATGATTACATTTAGGGTTCTTCTGGATAATTCAGAATAATCTCCCCATCTCAAAATCCTTAATTAATCATGTGTGCAAAGTCTTTTTTGCCATATATGGTATCATTCATAAATTCCCGGGATTAGGATCTGGATACCTTTGGGGTCCATTATTCAGTTTACCACATACCTTTCCTGCTCTGTAGTTGTGCTGTCCAGTGTTGCATTACACTGCCAGGTAGGAGGTCTCTTCCTCAGTCCTCATTACAATAACCTCTTCCTTCTCTGATGACCTTCACATGCCACCTATTTCTCTAGTCTCTCTGGTAGCATTGGGTGAAGGAGGATGAATCTGGTCTAGGTTCACTGGGGTGAGAAGAAACAGCTTCTGGAGGCAGTGCCTTCCTGAGGGACGTCTTGCTTTTCATTTCTTTTCTATTTTCTTTTCCCCGAACTTCTCTTTGCTCTCCTAGCATGAGGACAAATGATAAAAAGGAAGAAATTATAGAGGAATCTCAAACAGCAGCCGTCCCAACCAAGCAGTTGGCTTAAATTCATCAGCTCTTTTCTGAACCTCTGAGCATAGGTTACTTATGCACTTTATAGACAACTGTGCATATCATCATTGTTACTTCCCACACATGGTCAAATCAGACCTGGTATAAAGAAAGGGAGAGAAAAGAAAAGGGGCTATACTGCCATTTTGACTGCGGCCCTTCTCTAAATAAGAAATGGTTCAGAGGCAACTCAGAAGCATTGTGCACCACTAATTTGCATTTTGATGATCTCCCAACTCTTTATCCTTGTCATTATTGGTGGAAAGAGTATCTTATAATACTAGAGGCAAATATTCATGAGTCACACTGCCTGAGTACACACCATGATTCTACCACTTACTAGATATGTACCTTGTGTAAATTATGAACTTTCTACTATGCCTTATGTGAAAGGAGGAGAGCATTTGTGTCTACCTCACAGAATTATTTTTAGGATCGAGTGAGATAGTATATAGAAAGCACTTCAATACTGCCTGGGCCTTAGCAAGCTGAACTCTGAGTACTATGGTGAAGTGAAAAGTACAAGTACACTGGAGGTGAGTAGACTAGGATTCAGATCTGGACACCAGTATTTACTACTGGGCATACAACAACAGTTGACTTCGTTTATCCACTCAACCAAGGCTTACTGAGTACCTACCATGTGCCCTGCCCTATTCTAGAAGTTGGTGTACATTAGTAAACAGACAAAAGTCACCACCCTTAAACAGCTTGCATTACAGTGTGGAGCGGGGCTGACAATAAATGAGTCATTAAAAACAAGCAAATTATGTTGTTCTGATTGTTCTCATTGGGAAGGTGTCATTTGATGGAAAACTTGAAGAAGGAGAGGGACTTAACTGGGGAAGAGGATTTCAGGCAGAGGGAAGAGCTGATGCCAAGGTCCCTGAAGAAAAGCAGGGCTGAGCCTGGTGTGCTAATGAATAAAGGAGGCCAGTGAGGCTGGAGGAGGGACCAAGGTGTAGAAGTAGGAGACGAGGTCTGAGAGATCATCTGGGCCTTGAGATCCACATTAAGGATGTCAACTTTTACTTGAGACACATGACGAGTTACTGGAGAATTTTGAGCAGAAGAGTGTCCTGCTCTGATTCGTGTTTTAAGAGGACAACTTTGGCTGCTTTGTGGAAAATATACTACAAGTAGCAAAAGCAGGGACTGGGTAGGAGACTGTTGTCAGAATCCAGATAAGGAGTGAGAATATCTTGGATCACGGGGACAAGACAAAAAATGCCAATTTATGTGCAAATTCTAGCTTTTTTTTTCTTTCGGTATGTGGGCCTCTCACTGTTGTGGCCTCTCCCGTTGCGGAGCACAGGCTCCGGACGCGCAGGCTCAGCGGCCATGGCTTACGGACCCAGCCGCTCCGTGGCATGTGGGATCCTCCCGGACCGGGGCACTAACCTGTGTCCCCTGCATCGGCAGGCGGACTCTCAACCACTGCGCCACCAGGGAAGCCCTCTTCCATGGAATTTTGATGCAAAGGGGAGTTGAGAAGTAAAATCACCAATGCAGGCAGAGAAAAAGTATTTTTCTGTTTGGATGTCTGGTTTTTTTTGTTGTTGTTAAATGGGAAAGTTAACTGTATGCTTGCGTCCTGTTGAGAATAATGTAACAAAAAGCAAAAAAAATGAAGTTATAGAGAACAGAGGGGAATGTCTAGGAAAATGTGCTTCAATAGGTTAGAGTAGTACAAGCAGGTCACAAAGTGATTGGCTTCCAATATCACCTGTGGGGGTATTTGAGATGGTAGAGTTTGTGGGTACAGATGCTGGTAGATGGAAAACCTCTTTGGATCTCGCCTTCCTTATACATACCTGGGGTTTATAATGCTCATCTCACATAGATTCTGTAGAGGCTGAATGAGTGAATGAATATATGTGAGCCTCTTGTTCCCAGCAGTACTCAAAAAATGACAACCCCTTGTCTCATTGTCCTTAAGACACAATTTCCAGCTCTGGAAATCTCTCTACTGAGAGGTTATACATCGATTAGATAAATTCAAGAAGCTAGTGAGGTTCGGTTTATCCATAAATAACTCATCAGATTTTTTAAAACGTTTCACTCAATAAAATGTCCCAGGACACTGCATGAAATACCTCCTATGAAAATATTAAATCAAGGGCAATAACAAAATCTGACAGAGCAGCACATTTCATATCATTAGAATCCTGTTCAGACAGGCAAATTTTAAACCTAAAGATTTATTTAAATATGCCACAGCTTTTATAACAAAATTAAAGTACAGGAGCTGCTTCGGGCTGCGGGTCAGAATCTGTGAGATATCACCTCCATCCCTACTTAATTTCAAAGCACAGAAATGGATGAGCCAAAAGTTTAAAGTCAGCCAAGTTGGATGAGCCAAATGGATGAGCCAAAAGTTTGAAGTCAGCCGAGTTGCAATGTTTACTGCTGCTGCAATTGAGGTAAAGGGCAATTCCCTAGGAATTGGGAACCCTGGGCTCTAGCCCTAAGGTTAACTTCTGCTATTGGACATGGCCATTGGAAAGGCCTTTAACTTTCTGGGCCTCTGTATCCTAATCTGTAAAACAAAGGGCTTAGACCTGATGGCATCACTTCAGCTTCCAGGGTCTATGATTCTGAGAGTTTGAATGAGTAGTAGGAAGAGAGTCACTGGGGCCACCACTATCCCACTGTGGCATTTGAGCAGATTGTTCAACTTCTTTGAGCTTCAATTTCCTCATCTTTCACCTGAGTTGTGAGAACTAAATACAATCCTGTTAGAAAACCACTTTACTGAGGGTATTCAGTTATGCCAAGCAAAAGGGCTAAAGCAGTGACCTCAACCAGGAGAGAGCAGGGTATATCACAATCAACCTGGGGAGTATATTCCAAATATTCACATCTCTCCTATCCCTCAGAAGATGAGCCATTGTGGGATATAGGTTTCTTCTCTTTTTCACACACTTAGATCATTAATAGTTGCCTAGAGCCTTGTCTTGAGAAGAATGGTAAGGACACAAAAGGACCTCATTAGAAAGTTTTGTGGTTGATTAATGCTGTCTGCAGTGGATACAGGATTGGTGAGAGGTAGCTGTGATTTTGTGTTTACAAACCCAGGTTAAATATGTACAAGTGTGTCAGAATGGTTTCTCAGTTCCTTTTCATTCCTTTTTCTTTCAGTATCCCCTTTCTCTCCCTTCAAGAACCTGTCCTCCTCCTAAGTAGACTTGAGAGCTCTACAAGTTTTAACTTCTACTAACACTGTGAGAAAACAATTTAGTAGAGCAGTGTAGCAAAGGCTGACTTTCCTTGTTGTTTTTTTGTGGTAAATCGTCTGCAAAGAGGATCACTATGCCCCTCCTTCCATCGGGAGAGGAGTCAGTATCCCCAGCCCTGAAATCAGAGCTGGCTTTGTGACTTGATTCGACCAATAGAATGCAGCCAATGGGATGTTCTGGGGCTACACTCTAAGTAGCCACATAGATTCTTCTTTTACTCAGAGGGAAATCCAACCAACCATAGAAAGAAGTCTAGGCTACAGGTTCCAGACATATGAGTGATTTCAGCCCACACCACAAGAAGAGTGAAGTCCAGTCATCCTAGCTGGTCCTGGACCATTCAAGCCATTCCAGCCAAGGCACCAGACATGTGAGTGAGGCCATCTTGAATCCTGCAGTCCCAGGGGAGCCACACTGAGATCACATGGAGGCAGACACGAGCTGTTCCAGCTGGACGCTGCTCAGAATTGTGACAATAAAATGGTTATTGTTCAAACCCACTAAGTTTTGTGAAAACCAAGGCTCAGATGACTTAATTACTTTACCCAAAGTCACAAAAATAAGGAATAGCAGAGCTGAGATTACAAAATAAAACCAAGCTCTCCCAAATTGACAATGAAATTCTCATTCTGCCTCCTCACACTCCATTCTAGCTGCATAAAGAACTTGAATTTCAAGATTTTAATTATAGAATGATAGGCTTCAAAGGACAAGCATGTTCCACTGGTACCACACAACTCAGGTCTCAATTATCTACTGACTTACTTTGCTCTCTAATTACTTGAGCAAACATATTTCAATTTAATTTCTCAGAAGTCAGAAAAAGGGAATGTACTTCCTGACATTATGTTGAAGTATAACCATTAGATTTATTATAACTGAGCCTTACTTTTCACAATAGAACCAGATATTTTAAAAGTTTTATGTAAACAAAACCTGTGTAAATCCAATCATATTTCAATGAAACAGAAGATT
This sequence comes from Mesoplodon densirostris, assembly GCF_025265405.1. Taxonomy (NCBI): domain Eukaryota; kingdom Metazoa; phylum Chordata; class Mammalia; order Artiodactyla; family Ziphiidae; genus Mesoplodon; species Mesoplodon densirostris. Next base: position 63,631,745 of record NC_082661.1, read on the forward strand.
CCATTTAAAGAAAATCAGAAGCCAGTTTATTAATAGAGGTTGAATCATTTTTAAGATGGTGAATCACTTGTAGGGTCATTTTCTGTTCTGGAAGCTGAAATATGTTTTTTCTTTGTTTGTTTGTTTGTTTTTGTGGTACGCAGGCCTCTCACCGTTGTGGCCTCTCCCGTTGCATAGCACAGGCTCCGGACGCACAGGCTCAGCGGCCATGGCTCACGGGCATGGCTCACGGGCCCAGCGGCTCCGTGGCATGTGGGATCCTCCCAGACCGGGGCACGAACCCGTGTCCCCTGCATCAGCAGGCGGACTCCCAACCACTGCGCCACCAGGGAAGCCCCATAAGCTGAAAGTTTTAAGTGAGGTTTTCTTAAAATTTTGGCACAACTTGAAAATATGAGATTGTGCAGTACATAGGAGAGTCCTTGGCTCAAACTAAGTGTTAGGAAAAAATGGTAACGATTACATGATGTTATGGGTTAAGTTGTGTTTCCCCCAAAATGTTGAAGTCTTAACCCCTGATACCTATGAATGTGACCTTATTTGGAAATGGTCTTTGCAGATGGAATCGAATTAAGATGAGGTCATTAGTATGAGCCCTAATTCAATATGACTGATGGCCTCATAAGTAAACACCATTGGATGACAGAGACAGAGGGTGGAGTGCTGAAGCGGCAAGCCAAGGACCGCCAAGGATCAACAGCCACCCTCCAGCTGCTAGGAAGAGGCAGAGAGTAGCCAGGCAGATACCCAGAGTCTCAGAGGGAACATGGCCCTGCTGTTACCTTGCTTTTGGACTTCCAGCCTCCAGAACTGTAAGAAAACAGATTTCTGAGGGTTCAGATGGTGGAGTAGAAGGATGTACACTCACTCCCTCTTGCGAGAGCACCAGAATCACAACTAACTGCTGAACTATCATCGACAGGAAGACACTGGAACTCACCAAAAAAGATACCCCACATCCAAAGACAAAGGAGAAGCTGCAATGAGACAGTAGGAGGGGCACCATCACAATAAAATCAAATCCCATAACCACTGGGTGGGTGACTCACAAACTGGAGAACAATTATAACACAGAAGTCCACCCACTGGAGTGAAGGTTCTGAGCCCCACATCAGGCTTCCCATCCTGAGGGTCCAGCAATGGGAGGAGGAATTCCCAGAGAATCAGACTTTGAAGGCTAGTGGGATTTGACTGCAGGACTTTGAAGGACTGGGTGAAACAGAGACTCCACTCTTGGGGGGCACACACAAAGTAGTGTGAGTATCAGGACCCAGGGGGAAGGAGGAGTGACCTTATAGAAAACTGAACAAGATGTACCAGCTAGTGTTGGAGGGTCTCCTGTAGAGACGGGGGGGAGGGGGGGCTGTGGCTCACCATGGGGACAAGGACACTGGCAGCAGAAGCTCTAGGAAGTACTCCTTGGCATGAGTCCTCCCAGAGTCCCCCATTAGCCCCACTAAAGAGCCTGTAGGTGGTAGTGCTGGGTCACCTCAGGCCAAATAACCAACAGGGAGGGAACTCAGCCCCACCCAATAGCAGACAAGCAGATTAAAGTTTTACTGAGCTCTACCCACCAGAGCAACACCCTGCTCTGCCCATCACCAGTCCCTCATATTAGGAAACTTGCACAAACCTCTTAGGTAGCCTCATCCACCAGAGGGCAGACAGTAGAAGCAAGAAGAACTACAATTCTGCAGCCTGTGGAATGAAAACCACATTCACAGAAAGATACACAAAATGAAAATGCAGAGGACTATGTAACAGATGAAGATGAACAAGATAAAATCCCAGAAAAACAGCTAAATGAAGTGCATATAGGCAACCTTCCGGAAAAACAATTCCAAATAATGATAGTGAAGGTGATTCAGGACCCTGACTATGTAACAGATGAAGATGAACAAGATAAAACCCCAGAAAAACAGATAAATGAAGTGGATGTAGGCAACCTTCCAGAAAAACAATTCCAAATAATGATAGTGAAGATGATCCAGGACCCAGGTCCCTCGTGCAGGCCTCTCATTGCGGTGGGCTCTCCCACTGCGGAGCATGGGCTCTAGGCACGTGGACCTCAGTAACTGTGGCATGTGGGCTCAGCAGCCGTGGCTCACGGGCTCCAGAGCACAGGCTCAGCAGCCCTGGCACACGGGCCCAGTTGCTCCACGGCATGCGGGATCCTCCCAGACCAGGGCTCGAACCCGTGTCCCCTGCATTGGCAGGAGGATTCCCAACCACTGCGCCACCAGGGAAGCCCTAATTACCTTTTTAAAGGCCCTATCTCCAAATACGGTCCCACTCTGAGGTACCAGGGGTTAGAACTTCAACGTATGAATTTGGAGGTGAGGGAAGATAAAATTCAACCCATAATAAGCAGTGTAAAATTGGATTATTTTGGCCTCCCCCTGTGCTAGCTTAGATTTAGCTTATTTGATTTGCCACATCCACTCAGCCAACTGCTTCACACTTTCCAAAATGCAGTTGCCATTACTTCTTCTCCCAAAGTCTTTATCCTGAAAGGTTTATGTCTTTCTCTATATGTCTCACTTATTCTCATTTGGTGTGGTTTTGGTAGTCAGCAAAACTGAATGCTTGTGTTCCATCCATCATCTTTCAACAGAGGTCTCTAGCCCACGTTATAGCTCTTAGTATGGCAACACAAAAATTTTCTAAATTATTGAAAAATCTTCCTAAAAATAATTTTTATGGCTATATCACTGAATCTTTCAGTAAGAGGATATCATACTCTATTTATCTATTTGATCTGTGGTTATACTTTCAAGTTTTTAATAGAAATAACATGACAGTAAACATCTGGGTCAAGAATATTAATTAACCCTTTAATAAAGTCTTTTGATATATACCTCAATTTATCAAATCTAAGACACCATCCATTGTAAGATACAGCAAAAGAGTTGAACAAGTTTGCTTCTGGAGTAGAGAAAGGGGGGTTGGTGAAGTCAAGAGACTGGTTGTTTACAAGTCTTTTAAAACATTTTGACTCTATGTGCATCTATGAAATCTGATAAAAATAAAAACTGAAGGGAAAAATCAAGCCAGGAAATACCTATAGCGTGGTTTTAATTATTTAAAACCAATAAAAAGTTTTCATAGAAAAATACTAAAGATCAATAGGGGTAAGCTTATAAATGAGTTTTATATTTATTGTTATCTATTTCTGGGTTTTTCAAAATTGTTAGAGGTGAGTAGCTATTTTCTAAAGAACAGAAAAGTTTACTTTTTTTTCTTTATTCTAAAAAGAAAAATGATCAGAAGGAAATATACTAAGCTATAGTCCTTGAATAGTGAAACTATGGTTGTTATCTCTCCTTAGTGTTTCCATATTTTCTCTAATAAGCATGTTTGGGGTCTTTAAGGACCCAAGAAATAATACTCTGGTTAGAAATAGACAAAGAATTAAGGCAGATGAGGAATAAATTATCACCTTATACTTGGTAAACACTAGGTCAGATGACTTGCTTAAAAATCAGATTTTTGTGTTGGCTAGCTAATTAACTGGAAATCTACCGAAAGGGACACTCCATTTTGTGCTATGAGGACAACCCAAACGTTCACTTAGAATCAGTTGCCGAGGTATGACACAGCCTTTAGGTTCTTTCATACTCCTAAATATCCAGGGAAACCCCAAGGAAATGTTGAGTATTCCCAGAGGTGTTATCAAAGGGTGGTTATATTTCTGTTGCTAAGTGAAAATTCACAATATTTAGCACTGGGACAATGTGAAATGGGAAATGGAAACTCTTGCTAACATGACTGATTAGTAAGTTTCATAAATGATCGGTAATGCCCTAGACTGAAAATAAAATTATGGAATAAAAGTGTAAATGTGTAAAAAGGAAGCCTGAGTAGTTTCCAGAGTACACTCCAAGGGGTAACTAGAATTTCCTCCAGGTTTCTGGAAATCATGTCTTGCTATAAATCTGGGATTGCCTGACAGGTGGGTGTGTGCATCTTACTGGTGGAAGATGAGGGTTTTGATCTTATAACTCAGCTTGGATGGAGCCACAGGAGAGACCTCTCAACCTAGAACAGGTCTTTGTCTTCTCGTTCTGTGTGATCATTGCTGTAGTTTTGCCAGAGCATAAAGCCTTTTCTGTCACTTCTCACTCAACTGAGTTCCCTTTAAACTTGTTTTCCCTGAACATACTCCTATTTAATATTCACCAAGACAATAGTCATATCTGAAGAGAACAGTGGAAAACAAATACTGGGTTATTTTTAGAACCAAGCAGCGTTTGGATGGGTGGGCCCAAAAGTGTTCTCATGTCAACCACAGTCAGTAAAATGCACACAGGTTCTCACCTTTATCTGCTTAAATTATGACCATCTATTTAAAGCAGATAGACTGACTTCAGGACCCTGGGACAATGCACACTTTTGCCAATGGTGCTTTATAATTCTAGAATTATTGCTAGAAACTGTCTCTCAGAATTTCATGGGGATCCAGATTTTTGCCCATTAGAGTCAGCCATTTATATTCCTTTAAAGTCATGCCTCATTTTTCTGTTTGTTTGAGCCCAATGTGATCACTTTTCTTCAGCAAACAGGGAGTGAAAAGACTTACAAAAATCATGTTCACAAAGGGTATTCAGAAGAATGAGCCAGTAGCATTTGGGCTATAGCCACAAACAGAAGACAACAATTTGAAGGGGGAGAAAAAGTACTAATGTATTCACACCCCACTTGCTAGCATATATTGACAGAATGCAAAAGGTATTAATAAATAGAACATCCAAAGAAATAATAGCTAAGATGGACCTACAACATCCTTGGCATATGTGGCACAGCCCAGTGGGCTCTCAGATCCCCTGCAGGCCCCAGACACTCATTACTCACCTCCCCAGCTGCTAACCATGCTGGCAGCTATTGGTTCTCAGCTGAGCCCCCTTCAGAATTGCTCCTGATGAGGAGACCCAAAGTCACAACAACCTACCTCTGATGGCTGTTCAGTGTTCCAGACCTTGCCTCCAGGACAGACCACCTGAAGGACCATCCTGACTCCCTTTGGGATCAGCTGAGGCCTTTGCTGGGGCTGCATTGCAGCTTCGTTTCTCCTTTTGCCCAAGCCTGCTTCTTTTGCTTCCTTTCCTGGAGGGTTGATCCCAAGAGCACACGGATAAATTTTCTACTCTCAAATCTCCTTCTCCTTCTGAGTCTATTTCCCAGGGATAACCTGACCTACAACACAGATATGCCTTAGGCTGGTTCAAAGACCATCCACCAACTTGTTTTAAGTCATGAAAGTACTTCCAAGGGCACTGTTTTGAAACAGAAGACTTATTCCGGCTTGTAATTTTGAGGTATATGTTAACAGATTACAAAACAGTTCACATGCTTTGATTGAAATTTAAAATATATGTAAATATGTGCATTCATAATAATAAAGACTTGAGGACATAGGCAATGAACTAATACTTTCTTAGGACCTACTTTTTTTTTTTTTTTTTTTGCGGTATGCGGGCCTCTCACTGTCGTGGCCTCCCCCGTTGCGGAGCACAGGCTCCGGACGCGCAGGCTCAGCAGCCATGGCTCACGGGCCCAGCCGCTCCGCGGCATATGGGATCCTCCCAGACCGGGGCACGAACCCGTATCCCCTGCATCGGCAGGCAGACTCTCAACCACTTGCGCCACCAGGGAGGCCCAGGACCTACTTTTTACCAGGGATTAAGCTTGGCATTACACCAAAAATATGAAAATGGTGATTATCTCTGAATGATGGAATTAGAAGTGATTTTTATTTTCTTCTTCCTCTTTTTAGCATATTTCCCAAATTTTGTTTTGTAATTAGATACAAAGTTATAAAAATTATGTATCAACCTTATATAAATAAATATTCATTTAATCAAATATTTCAATAAACATTTGCTATAATTTTTATATTACATGTAACCCCAAAATCTTCTCTCTATTCCCTGAAAAACCCAAGACCTACAAAAATAAAATGTGTCTATCCAACAGAAGTTGAAGAGCAAGTTCTAAATTTCAAAATTTGGGATATGCTCAGTTGTCATTAATTCTCTAGTACTGAAATAGCCCAAGTGTTTTCTGAATCATTTGCATTTTGAAGCTAGAAAAGGGGACTTTTAGGTACTTCCTGATGACCTCATTACATGACATGACATTCCTGCTTACATGACAAAAAGAACATAAAGTTTTCCCAGCATTGAGTCTTTGATAAAGACACCTCAGACATCAAGAAGAACAAAGCCTGGACTTGAGAGTTTGGGACCACACCCTAAATGCCCCGATATTCTTTATCAGTCCAATCTATAATTTGTCATCCAAAAATTGTATCCATTAGTTTTTCTTTGCCACATGTTTATTTAGAATACATTTTTAGCTGACTATATTTAGTATTCAATTCAGAGAGAAAATTCAATATATTGTCACTCTAAGACTAAAAGGACAAAATGTAGGCAAAATATTTTAGATATATATTATTAATAACTATATTAATAGTGTATTGTTATATTATATAGCCTCACCAATATAGCATATGTTATATTAATAATATTCTATGTTATTATTAATATAAAATATAGTCTATTATTGATAATATAAAATATATTATTAATTCTCTCCAAATCCATTTATTTTGGGGCTTTTTGGCTCAAATAAGTATATTTTATTACACCTCTCAGGCAAAAAATTTTGACTGAATTCAAACAAGGTTACCTAAAGATTAATTGAAATGGTGACATATTTTTATGTAAACTTTTCCAGTTGTTTATGAGTTTCTGCCAAGCTAAAATAAAGGGTGAGATGTAAAGATAAACTGACACTTTTCAAATTATGAGTCTGGCCAGTACGGTGACTGCATGCCAAGTCACGTCCAGAGTGGCACTGTCTGATCTATTTGGACATGGTGTAACAAAGGAGACGACAGAGGTGGAAAGCCTGGAGAGTTGATCCCTTTAAACAGTGTTTCCGATTTTCTCTGGTCTTGGAACAAACGAGAGTATAGCAAGGACTTTGGGGAATTAGTGATATTCATGGATTTCAAGGAAGTCATAAGAGTGTTCATTAGAGAACAGCTTAAGCTAGACTGCGATTACTAGGGAGGGTGAGAATCATAGCTTTGAAGAATGCTAATTCCTCATCCACTCTCAACTCATTGGAGATGCCAATAATTTAGGGATTAGGTGAAAAGTAATGAGGAAAAGGATCACTGAAAGTTTACTGGGCCTGTATCCTCACAAACCACCATATTCTACTGCCCTGGTCTCCAAAGTTTCAAGGACTGGCAAGGCACTTAAAGGGGACATAACTGTGAGCTGAGATGAAACAACCCAGAGAGAAGAAGAAAGGGAGGATCTGCTTGCCTCCCTGCTCCCAATGGTCCAAGATAAGATAATTCATTCACACATTTATCACCAACAATTGCTTACTGAGTCCTGCTGTGTGCCAGGAAGACAGAAATTAATACTGACTATGACAATAAAATAGTCACTGTTTACAAATCATTTACTCTGAGCTGGGGGTTCCACTGAGCACTGTCATTTCATTACTTCCTTTGATCCTCACAGGGACACCATGGTAAGTGCTATTTTTAGCACTATTTCACAGTTAAAGACACTGAGCCTGGGTCAGTAAGAGGGGTGGCTGGACTTTAAAGTCATATGTCTAAGTCATGAGCCCACATTTTTAGCTACTTCTCCTGTCCTTCAGGAGATAACTGTGTACAGACATGAGCGGTACAGAGGTACAGACATGTAAATATATCATTTCTGCTTACTCCTTCATCCATGCAGCCACTCAGTAGGCATTTATTGAACCCCTACTCTATGTAAGCATTATGCTAGGCTCCAAGGATATGAAATCAAGGGAAAGGTCAGGACCCCAGAGTTGGAGGGACTGACAAACAGGTTCCTCTTCTCTGGCTCCCCACCGTGCTCCATTCACAACACTGCATTTGCTTTATTCCCTAACACACCCACAGCAGCTTGATGCCAAAGATATGTCTCACACATCTCTGTATTCACAGCCCTCAAGAATTATGCCTGGTATGCAGAAAATGCCCAGGAAATATTTGTAGGATAGAATGTAAGAAAAACTTGAAAAAGACCCAAGTCGCAAAAATGATTCCCTGGTTCATTAGGCCCTGACTTGCCTGACCCAAGGAAGGAGGATTGATGATGTAGTCCATGTAAAGGTAACTTGAATGATAATATTCCCTTGTGGAGTGCTCCCTGGGTGTCCAAATAGGACCTCTGGGTTCCGTAGTCAGCTCCCTTGATCCTGAAATCTATCAACCTTAGATCTTACCTTCATCAAATAGTAGCATTAGTATCTAGAATCATGATAGAACTGTGGGAAGAGATGAATTTTGAAGTCAGACAGACAGGTTTGAATGCCAGCTCTGTCCCTAATTGTTTTTTGTATAAGTCATTTAATTTCTCAGAGCTTCCTCATCTGTAAAATGGAGTTAGTAATTGACTTCATTGGATCATGGTGAAAACTAAATGGTATGATAGCTAACTTTATGTGTCGACCTAGCTGGGTCACCTTATCCAGAATTTTGGTCAAATATTATTCTTGATGTTTCTGAGAGACTGTTTTTTTAAAAAAAAATGATATTAACATTTAAATCAGTGGAGTTTAACTAAAGCAGATTACCCTTTATAATGTGGGTGAGCCTCATCCAAGAAGTTGAAGGCCTGAGTAGAACAAAGCCTGACCTTCCCTGAACAAGAGGGAATTCTGCCAGAAGGTGACCTTCAAACTTGAACTGTACCATTAGCTCTCCTGGGTCTCCAGTCTGCTGGCCCACCCTGCAGGTTTTGGACTTGATAACCTTCACAATTACATAAGCCAATTCTTTAAAATAAATCTCAGTCTCTCTCTCTCTCTCTCTCTCTCTCTCTCTCCATGTATATTTTGATAGTCTGTTTCTCTGGAGAATCCCACCTAATACAAATGGTATGATTCTTGGACATCCCTGACATAGAACAGGTGCTCAGTGGATATTAGCCTTATTCCCCCTTCCCTAGAGACTTTCAGCCTCTTCATTCTATGGTAAGAAGATAGTGGTGCAAAAAGGTACCAGGACTTGTCCACTATCCCAATGTAACCTTGAAAAGTTCTGAGATCAACCAGGCAATCAATCAGCTTGAGCATCACAACTTAAAGCATGGAACATCTGCTCTGTGCCTGAAGGGACCATTTCGTTTTCTATAAAGAATACCCTTGAAGGGACTTCAGAGTTTATCTGATCCAAAAATTTCTAAGGTGTTGGCCTGAAGGCTACATACGGGTTACTTGGTTGGTTTGTTTTTCTGATACAAGTTTTATTTTTTAATTATTAATTTAAGATTTGGAAAATGTCACATAAGTCTGGATTCCTGGCTTCTCTTGAGGAATTGGAAGATCAGGTGACCTCAGGCCTGAACTCCTGCTTGGCAACATTGGGCTGGAGGTGAGAGGTCACCACCACCACCATAGAGGTCACCACAAGTCATGGGGGCATTTTACTCATTTGTGTTACCTGTTGACCCCTGCACACATTTGAGTCTTGACTCCTTGTGTCCTCCAGCTCCTTCAATTTAGAAAAGAGGAAAGAGTGACCCAGAGAGGTCTGGTGTACTTGCACAGGGTCACAGAGCTGGGATTGGCAGAGCTGGGTCTAAAACCCCGGGTTTTTCTTCCTGGGCCCCTTAGAATATGCTCTATGCCAAATGAGCACAAATACTTTTATTGATGAATTAGGTGATTCCAAAGGCGTTCCCCTGTGAAACTTATTTATTTCAGTAGTCAGATCAAGTTTATTGTTACAAATGAATACAGTGCTTTAAGACAGAGCTAAATTATGACCTGTCTTACTCATCTCTGTGATTATAAACAAAATTTGGGGTCAGACCACACCTAACTCTGTCATTATCATGGGCAAATTTCTCACCTTTTTAATAATAGTTGTACAAACCACAAAGAGCAGTGGTGAAAATTAAATGAAATATTTCATGTAAACTTCTCAGTATAGGGTCTGGAATGTAGTAAGCGTTCAACATATGTTGTTGAATTAGGACCTCAGAGAAATTAAAATAAATATGGCAAAATTACAAGGTAGCTAAACAATTTTGCATCTGCATATATGTATGAGTTCACAGTGATCCCATCAATTCAAATCCAACACCAGAGTGTTTTCTTTATCTTTTTCTTTATCTTTACCACTTTATATATTCATTCTTTGTGATATTTCGTCTAACCTACAAAACATGATATATGTCAATACAAACTTATTGATTAAAGTTCACGATTTAGGGACTTCCCTGGTGGTCCAGTGGTTAAGACTCCCTGCTTCCAATGCAGGGAGCACGAGTTCCATCCCTGGTCAGGGAACTAAGATCTCACATGCTGCACAGCGTGGCCAAAACATTAATCAATATTTTAAAATATTTTTTTTAAGTTCAAGATTTATTTGTGGTTATTTACATCCTTAGAATATACCCCAATAATAGAGCACAGTCAGGATGTTATGTTCAAACAAAACTTGAATTAATCCCTTATGCTTGGGTGGTTGAGTTATCAATAAGATGTACAGTTGGGTCAATTTGCTGCTGTTTGTATTGATTTTAGAACCTCTTTTATTTCATCTTTTATGATTTAATTTTGGTTTTTAATATGTTATACTTGTTTCAACCAATAAGTACTATGTTACTGGGATTAAAGTAATGAAAAAGACAGAGTGTCTGTCTTCTAAAAGCTTAGAAGTGGTAGAGGAAACACATGTAAACAGACCATTACTATAAGCCGTGTCTTGGAGGTATGGATGGAGAGCTGAGGGGTCGTAGTGGTTTGACTGGTAAATAATGGGGGCTTAATAAAGCTTGATGAACGAATCAATGAATGACTGAATCAATGAACCAATTTTTCCTTTTATTTGTCCCCTCTAGACTATGAGCTCTTCAAGATGAGGACTCAATCTAATTGATCTCTGTATCCCAGGGAGGGCCAGAATTGGTCCCAATCTATGCCTTTAGAATAAAAAGCAACCATTCTAGGACCCTGCCTTCAGCACTAGGACTAAATTAATTCCATGAATGCCATATATTTCATTTGTCAGAGTAGCTGTCCCAGTTCCTTCCGTGCTGTCTCAGCACTTTCCCGCTCTTTTTTTTTTATGGTTATTACATTTTAATATATATTAAATATTATTATTTTTTAACATCTTTATTAGAGTATAATTGCTTTACAATGCTGTGTTAGTTTCTGCTGTATAACGAAAGGAATCAGCTATACGTATACATATGTCCCCATATCTCCTCCCTCTTGCATCTCCCTCCCACCCTCCCTATCCCACCCCTCTAGGTGGTCACAAAGCCCTGAGCTGATTTCAGTCAAACTCATCACTTTCTTCACTTGTCTTCATTCTGTGGCCGGAAAACTATGTTCCTATTTTAAAATGGGGGTGGGGTGGGGTTGGGGAATACTATTCATTGAAAAAGAAAAAGTAGAAAATAATAGAGGGACTTCCCTGGTGGTGCAGTGGTTAAGAATCCACCTGCCAATGCAGGCGACACAGGTTTGATCCCTGGTCCAGGAAGATCCCACATGCCACGGAACAGCTAAGCCCATGCGCCACAACTACTGAGCCTGCGCTCTGAAGCCTGTGAGCCACATATACTGAGCCCACGTGTTGCAACTACTGAAGCCTGCGCACCTAGAGCCCATGCTCCGCAACAAGAGCCAAGCTGTGCGTGCAGAAGCTCGTGACTTCTGTGGCCCGGGGCCAAAGTCAAAGACTCCCAGCAGCTAAGGGTGACCTGAGACCTAGTGGTTCCCAAGGCGCTTTTCTCCCTCCAGCAGTCAACTTGGATCTGATTATTCTACCCATTCCAGGAAGTTCCCTGGAAGGCAGCTCTGTGGAACTGAACTGGGAGATTTCACAAAGGGAGATTTGTTCTTGCACGAAAGGCTCCAGTTAGCTACCTTATTTCTTCCCAGTCTTACCCTTTTCCAATGCCCTTTCAGTACAATATTCACTGGGAGGGAACTTGTCCTTCCAGCACATTTTTTTTCTTCCAGCACTTTTGTCTTCTGATTTTATTCTAGCAAGGAGAGCTGCCCACCTTTACAGCCACCAGAGTAGTGGGTGGCCGGGAGAGCAGGGGCTTGGATTGGCAATGACGGCGGGGGTTGTTGAACACTGGGTGGGCTTGAAGAATGAAAATTATAGTTCTTAGATTGATGTTTGGGGGGCATTGGTCATGTTGATACCTTTTGTCAATATCCAGCTTGCAATGGAAGCCAGCTCTTAGTGAAAGGTCTTAAGAGGATCCCTGGTCCAGTCCTCTCAAGTGGGCAAGTATTAACCGTCTAGGATGATTCAAAACTCACCTAGGATGAGAGAGATTGTGGCTGACCCTGCTGATTGGCAAGAGGGCCATTCCCTACCCTCTTCTCCATTGCCCACTGGGCCACAGGGTCTCAGCTTCCAAACCAAGTAGGCTCGTCAAGCAATTTCCTCCAGAATAAAAACAGGTTCTAACATTTTTTTGAATTTAAAAAACTAACCTTGATGGTGCTCTATGTGTTATGCACTATTCTGAGAACTGTACATCTATTTTCTCACTTAAAGCTTAAACAACCCAAAGAGATGGACACAATTATCACCCCCATTTTACAGGTAGAGAAACTGAGCTCTGTTCTAAGCATTTTACATGTGTCAGGCCCTAGCGATCAGACAGATCTGTAAGACCGTCAACGTGAGGTTAGCAGACCTGGGAGGCAGGTGCCATGCTCCGTGTGCTTCCAGCATGTGCCATTCACTTCAGTTACTTCTACTCCCAGAAACAACAATGGCCACATCTGACAGTGACAAAGCGATAACTGAGTGCCCTTAGGGCAAGAACGACTCCTCTACCTGACCGGTTTGTGGAGTCATTTGGGGTGCTGCTCTTGACTAAGTGGCTTCCAAACTGTTCTCCTGCCCTCCCAGAGAACCTGTCAGCCTCTGAGATTCCCTAGAAAACGTATTTCCAACCAGAGTTGTATTCAGCTGTTGCAGGTGAAGTCACTGGTTGATACATGTGTACAACACGTGTTAGTTTTCTCTTCTCTGCAAGTCTGCATGGTGTATCAAGATTTTAAATGTTGTTTCACACTTACATCCCTTATTAAGAATCACAGGGCCTCCCTGGTGGCGCAGTGGTTAAGAGTCCGCCTGCCGATGCAGGGGATACGGGTTCGTGCCCCGGTCTGGGAGGATCCCATATGCCGCGGAGCGGCTGGGCCCGTGAGCCATGGCCGCTGGGCATGCGCATCCGGAGCCTGTGCTCCGCAACGGGAGAGGCCACAACAGTGAGAGGCCCACATACCGCAAAAAAAAAAAAAAAAAGAATCACAAATTTCACTATGTCATCACATAGACTCTTGGAAGGTCTCAAGTGAGTTTTTTTTTTTTTTTTTTTTGCGGTACACGGGCCTCTCACCATTGTGGCCTCTCCCCTTGTGGAGCACAGGCTCCGGACGTGCAGGCTCAGCGGCCATGGCTCACGGGCCCAGCCGCTCCGCGGCATGTGGGATCTTCGTGGACCGGGGCACGAACCCCTGTCCCCTGCATTGGCAGGCAGACTCTCAACCACTGCACCACCAGGGAAGCCCTCAAGTGAGTTTTCTTAACAGAAAAAAGGTGTGTCATCATGTGATTCTCCAAGCTGAGATTCTTGCTGGAAAGCAAACAGCACTATTTCTTCTTTGATGTCTCCGAGGGCAAAGAGGAATGAGTGAGGGTTTTCAGGTCTTCAACAGACTGTGAGTTTGGACTCCTCTGGGCACCTATTCCCGCCTCCCCCACTCAGGAGACATACCCAGGATGATGATCCATCCTCTATTCCAGCTGCCCAACTCACTTGACCTTGTGGTGGGATAGGTGAGAGGATGTGTTGCCTTTGGAAGTCCATCTCCAGCTTGTTTAATTCTTCCTCCAAACCCATAGATAATTGTTGCAGGTTTTTTCCCAGCTTCATTGAGATATGATGGACAAACAAATATATATTTGAGGTATACAATGTGATGTTTTGGTATATGTATACTTTATGAAATGATTATCACAAGCTAATTAACATATTCATCATCTCACATAGTTACGTGTGTGTGTGTGTGTGTGTGTGTGTGTGTGTGTGTGGTGAAAAAACTTGGGATCTACTCTCTTAGAAAATTTCAAATACACAACACATTATTGTTAACCTTCATCACCATGTTGTACACTAGGTCTCCAGAGCTTATTCATCTCATAACCAAAACTTCACAAACTTCAGATGCTTTGACCAGCATCTCCCAGTTTCCCCCACCCACTAGGCCCTGGTAACCACCATTCTACTTGCTGTTACTATTGATATAAATTTGACTTTCTTAGATTCCACATATAAGTGAGGTCAAGCAGTATTTGCAGACACAATTGTTAAAACAATGATTCCACAAAGTCCTTTATTACTTATTTATTATTTTTACAATATAACTCATTTATATCTGTTATAAATATATTCCAAACTGAAGATTCACAGATGTTAATGAACTTGCTCACTGGGTCACTTGTCTCTTAATCCCACTACCTTGTGTTGTTTGCACTTTGATTAAAGGATGAAAAAAGCAATGTGAACCCATGTGAATCAAGTTCAAGGACAAATGTTGTCAGGGACCAATTCCAACCCTTCTGTGCTTTGTGTGTGTGATCTGAGGGCCAGCCAACCACTGCCTCTCTGGGTAGCAACTGACTCCCTGATGGACTGATAAAAAACACATATTAAAATGATGACTCATGTAGTAAAAATAAATTGCTTCATTATTTTTAAAAAACTGTGAGAAAAATGTTAGGTTAACATTGCATTTATAAAATGTCTCTTAAAGTTATACTCTAGGTTTACTTTAACATTTTACTTCATACAATTTTAATTTGTCATACAGAACATTTATCTATATACATAAGTACTTGCCTTTTAAAAACCCACAAAAACAGAGTCATCCTGTGCAATACAGATTCTACCTGAGATGCTCAAGTCACAGTCTTAGGAGTTGTTCTCAGCAGGAATGGGATGCCAGGAAGTAAGTCAATGTGGCTCCTGCTGCATCCCTTCCATAGGGGAGTGTGCACATCTGGGTTGAGCTTGTTTCCAACAAGAGCTAAAATGCACAGAAAACTGTCAAGCCAAAGAAAGAATGTGTTTTGCCAAAATATTTGATATATACTTGGCTTTGTCTGCCAGGTATATAAGAGATGCAGATGTGGCATGAAACATGTCAACATAATCAGTGACATGGGGCTAAAGAAAGACCCACTGAATGCAGCATCACTGTGGATTGAGAGACAGTGTTTCTTGTAACACAAAAGTGTGTGTACACATACACACACTTATACACACATATGTATGTATGTGTATCCTTTCAAGTATCAGAACTGTATTTGAAAGTGTGCCTCAAATATTATAAAGTCATAAACCATTACAGAAGGAAAATAGAGAGCCTTTAGGAGTTGGAAAAGGGAAATTAGGTTCTGGGTCATTCCCATACTCAGCCTTTGAGTGAGTATGATGGTGGGTACAAGTTGGCATAGTAAGAGGATTTCCTAGAGCAAACAAGAATAAAGTGGGGAGACAGGGCATAGCAGGTTTATGAGTAAAATATGAGGTTCATAAGCAATCAATAATTCAGTAGAGATGCCACTTATAAGAAGAGGGATATGGAGGATCTATTTAGATATGTAGGCCAGAAAGTCCTTAGGACTAGAGGTGCATGGTCAATGGCAAAGGTGCAAAATTGGAACTACAGAGAGAGCGGAGGCAGGGATGAAACATCATGGTAATGAAGATACAAAGGTGTTGCAAGAAGAAAATAGCACCTCAGCCCCCAGCCACCTCCAGGGCTCCTCAGGGCTCTCTGCAGCATCATGTGAAGCCTTGGGACCAGCGTCCTCTTTGGTCTCCACCAGCTTTGACCTTAAACACTTAAATGAGTCTTCTTGGGGGAAGATTCTTGCAAATTGATTTTTACTAAATCCATTTCATCTTTGAAAGGGGACATAAAGAACAAAATTTTCCTAACACAGGGAGCCACTTCATGGGGTATCCTGGTGAACAGGAAGGTACGTTAAAGGTTCCAGAACTCAGCAAGCAACCCCAACAATAAGGCAGAGTCTTGAGAAGAAAACAGCCAGGTTACCCAGTGGATTAACAGGGAGCTATTTCTGAAGACATTCTGCAGGTTGGGAGGAGGCAAGCCTGAACCTTAATCAGAACTGGACCCTAGCATCCATTCTCATGTCCAGCCAAGACTACATCCCACAAGGATGTGCCTAAGTGGAGAACAGGCTGTAGTTGTAAGGGCTGCTAAAGGAAACAGGATTGTCAACCAGGGGCAGGCAGAAAGAAGCCAACCTTTGTTGAGTGATTTCTTACATATGAGACGCTATGAGACTGTCAATTGTTGTCATCTTTTTCAGTTCTTACCACATTTTGATGAGGGTAAGTTTATAATCCTTATTTAAGTGACAAAGAAGCTGAATTTCAGAGAGGTTAGGTACTTCATTCTAGATCACAGAATGATGCCAAAATATGAACCCAGAAATGTCTGACTCCAAAATTTATGCTGTTTTCAACAAACCTAGTGGGTTTCCTGAAGGATTCTCAAATTAGCTTATTAATTTTTCACTCAATGCCTCTATGTTTTAACCAAAAAAACTAGAAAATCTCCAGATGTTAAAAATTAAGCAACACATTTTGAAATAACAATTAAATCAGAAAATATTTTTAACTAAATGATAATGAAAAGAGACATATGCAAAAATTTTAAGAGCTGCAGCTAAAGCAGCACTCAGAGAAAAATTTATAGTGCTAAAATGTACATATAAGAAAAGAAAGGGCTTCCCTGGTGGCGCAGTGTTTGTGAGTCTGCCTGCCGATGCAGGGGACACGGGTTCGTGCCCCGGTCCGGGAAGATCCCACATGCCATGGAGTGGCTGGGCCCATGAGCCATGGCCGCTGAGCCTGCGCGTCCGGAGCCTGTGCTCCGCAATGGGAGAGGCCACAACAGTGAGAGGTCCGCATACCGCAAAAAAAAAAAAAAAAGAAGAAAAGAAAATATACTGAAAAATCAATGATCTAAACTTCCATCTTAAGAAGCTGAATAAAGAAACCCAAAGAGATTAGAAGGAATATCTATATCTCTAATAATAAAGAGAAAAGCATAACCCAAATAAGTAGAAAGAGAAAATCAACAAAGTTAAAGGTTGGTTCTTTGAAAGAGTAGTAAAAGTGATAATCCCCAAGCAAGACTAATCAAGAAAAATTCAAGTGAGAAATAAATTGTCACATCAAGAACAAATATATATATTTTAACTGCCTCCTACATAAATAAGACACTGAGAATGAGGAGGAGAAGGAAGAGGAAGAGGTCAAAAAAAGTATCTGTTTTGAAGTCATCCAGAAAATCACATTTCAGATTCTATTGTATTTAATTTAATCCAACATGCATTTATTGGAAGAGAACATAAGGGCTGTCCATCTGGTTTTATCAGTCTAGAAAGAGAGAGCACATGAATTTTGGAGTTGAATAAAGCTGAGTTCAAATTCATTCTCTACCTTGAACTAAATGTATGATTTTGGGAAAAGTATATAAACTCCCTGAACTTCCTTTTTCTCATTTGACAAATGGGGGATAATAATATCAACCTCATAGGGCTATCGGAAGGATTAGAGGTAAAGCACCAAGATGTGGATAACTTATATCCTACAGAATATTTTTCCCAACATGACCCATAACCATGGCATTTATAGTGTATCTGTAGGAAGGGTACAAAAATATATCCTAAGACAAGGTCATTCATTTGGAAATGTAACCTTTTCTGAAAAGTCTGGGCATTTACTTTTCTTGACCTGCCAATAAGAGAGGCTCGGAGTGGTCATTCTTCAATGGAAAGGATGTTACCAACATATTAATAACATAAAGCATCATATGAAAGTTAAAATGAAATAATATAAAATTTCCACTCTAATTTTATACAATAATTAATTTTTCTTGACTATTTGGAGATCAAAATAAAAACTATGCCAATAACATAAGTTATTTGAAGACTTTAGAGAAAAAGGCTCCCATCTCCAGTGTTGATATTATGACAGAGAATTCCCTTGAATCCTCAGCTTTCCACCAGCGTGTCTCCTGCCTGAGTCGTGCATTTTCATGTATACTGCAGGGCCTCAACCACGCAGACTGGCTCATCTGCAAGATGAATCCTCAGGCTTTTTCACACACTGAAGAAACTTGACAGAGCTATGACGAGAAAGGCAAAAAGGAGATCAAGAGGCAGTACAATACACCTATGGTCAACTCACCAATGAAAGAAGCCCCTTTGTTAACGACAAAACTACGCATGGACAACTTAGCATCCACACAAGTCTCTTTCCTGCAGTGACAACAAGGAGAAAGGTCAAGTCCAAGAGTGAATGACTGAAAGTACAGCCCAATTTAGCTTCATTTCACTTGTAAAGACATAGAAATAAATAACTGATGTTTGATGATAATATGTGGAGATGAAAATGTCTGGCTCACACAAGTCACAGATACATGCTATGAATGTCAGCTGATAGTCAGGAAGCAGCAGAAGCAGCAACCTAAGAGGAGGGACCTCCATATTTTCTGTTGAGGATTTGCTTTCTCTTCAAAAACTTCCTGAGGAAGTGTTGGGTCTAAGCGTCAGGCAGCAAGAGGTCATAGACTCTCTGGGAGATGGCTGGCAGCCATCAGCAAAAGGACCACAATCCTTGGCACAGAAAGAATCCTAGATAAGTATTAGCAGGTGAATGACTCTTGCTTTCATAAAAATCAAATAACAAAGCAACAGGGTCCAATGGGAGTGGTTAGCACATGGAGGAGAGGGGTGGAGAGCAGGGTAAGTGGTTCCTTAAATTGCAGCTGAATCTGATTTTGCTAAATGTGAATCATGAAAGAGAGCGAGAGCCTTAGAAGCAGCTACCAGTACCCCTGGATTTCTAGGATAGGCTATCTCAGGCTCATCTCTAGCCAACTGTCATGACCATTTGGGTATAGTGGCTCTAAGTAGAGAGTCAAGCCATCCTCACCAATACAGTGATCTGAGATTCCCCACATGAATACATTCTAGGAGGGAAAAGTATCTTCTTCCTTAAGGAAATAATGCTTCAGAAAAGGAGTCTTTAGAGGACTATTTAGGATTTTTGAAGCCACCTTTGCTTTACAGTAAATGAAGAGAATAGGAAGACACTTCTTAATTAGTTTCTCATTTATTGGGAAGTCAATTTTGGTAAAGGAGCAGCAATTGTGCTGTTAAGATAATCTCTCTCCAATAATATATAAATATCCACATCCAATGTTCCAGTAAAATGGACACACTTGTGATATGTTGGATAACACATTGAGGATAGAGACAGAGTACCTTGAAATAACATAAAAGGAGAAATGCACCTTTAGGGTTTTTTAATATGCCACTAGGGCACACTAGCCAGAAAAAGCATTCTGACTATTTGCTATTTTTAAAGTAATCCAAAAAGTAGTCTTTTAACTCCACTGGTTAAAACATATCTTAAGAAATTCTGGGGACATCCCTTGTGGCGCAATGGTTGGGAATCCGCCCATCAATGCAGGGGACACGGGTTTGATCCCTGGTCCGGGAACATCCTACACACCACAGAGCAACTAAGCCCGTGTGCCACAACTACTGAGCCTGAGCTCTAGAGCCCATGAACCACAACTACTGAAGCCCGCATGCCTAGAACCCATGCTCTGCAACAAGAGAAACCACCACAGTGAGAAGCCCACACAAAGAGAGAGCCTGTGCACAGCAACGAAGACCCAATGCAGACAAAAATTTTTAAAAGAAAAAGAAAATCTGTGTGTGTATATGGAAAAAATGACTTTAAGGATATATAGCCATATGTTAATCGTGCTTGTCTCTGAGTAGTAGGATTTATTAAAAGGTAATAGAATCAGTAGAAGGTCTAATCCATGTAAATGTAATTACAATTCTGTTTGCTTATTTAAAAAATCACACTGAAACAGCGGGAGAAATTTGGCTAAATTGGAAAGTATGTTTGGGATGGAGTGATTTAAACTACAGTCTACATCTGTATCCATGACATTCACTTTGGGCTCCCCTAGAGACAAGCAGCTTGCAAAACCACAGAACTCTCAGACACAACAAGGGCTCCTGGTAATTCAAGGAGGCATGCCGAGTATATCATGACCTCATGGTTGGAGAAAAACAACAGTGATTTCAAATATGATCCCCAAGTTTAAGGTCACATGAGCTGGTGCTCTGAGTGACAGGTGCTGGCTTACAAATCATTTCTTCCTAGGTGGGCCACTATACAAGTCCAGGTGGGAAGGTATGCTTAATTATTCTTCCCAGGTGGAGAATGAATGAGCTTACCCAGAGCCTGCAGTTTGGGCCATTCATTAAAAAATGGGGAATGCTTAATGTAAGAAAAGTGATAAAAGAGTGTTGGGGATGACTCATCTACATTTCCCAATCTTGTCCTAGGTTTTAGCATCCCATTTTCTCAATGCAAAGTATCTTTGAGTAACTTAACCTGGTCAGATATTTGCCATGTTTCTTTTATAGTTGTTCCTTTGTTCTGTTTGTTTTCCCATCTAACTGCTGTAGAAGGCTTCTGTTATTTTCTGGCAGTTTCCAGAGAGAAGCCAGCTGACTGACGGGGAATTCAGGTCATTTGAGAGACAAAGGCCTCAGTGAATGTTCTTTGAATCTGTCCTTCTGTTTTTCTGACATGGTTGGTGGGAAAGGGAGGTGATAGGGAAGTGATGGGAAAAGTATCCTAACATTTCAGCTTCTACATTCTTTAAGAAAAGTTTTCTCTTTGCATCTGTCTTGTTCCAAGCTATCACATATGGGAAAATTTCCAAAGATGCTTTTAGCAAAGATCCTTGTCTATATTAAGTATTGGCCACAACTTCTTAAAAATAGTGAGGGGAGAGGGGTCCCAGTTTTGATAACAGAGTTGCAGGTGAGTTTAAAAATATATACCTATCTGTAATTTAAACTTTTCTCCAATAAACATGTATTACTGGTAAGTAATTTTTTTTAAGATTTTACATTTTTTCATTAGAAAATGATAAAGCTTGGTAAACTGCCATTTGGCAACTTACCAAGTGTTAGGCATCTACACTGAGACCCAACTAAAGAAACCTCACCTGCAAAATTATGCCAAGTCACAAGGATTTTATAAATCCTTTGCATATGGCAAAACGTGCTTCTACTCCTCTGAAAGCTAGGAGTTCTGGGTCAGGCCTCTCATGTGGGAAAGCAGGAAAGATGCCCTCAAAGTTTGGGTCAGCTTTACAGGAAAATAACTGCTTGAGTCAGGTGTGGAAGGAAGAGGAAGAGGAAGGAAGGTGGACAGCAGAAGGCAACTGGCTGGAAACACCTTCTGGGCTGAGCTGGGGGAAGAGCAGAGTTCACCACAGGTCACCACCCAGATCACCATCAAGGCCCAAGTTAAGATGCCTGTGGATAGCAAGACAGCCATTTCTTCTTCAAGAAGACATCAATTACCTGTAGTTATCCTGGCAAGTAAATTTGATATTCCTTTGCTTTATAATCCATCTCAGATCATTTATGGAGGAACCCGAGCATGAGTCACTGGGAAAAAAAGAAGAAAGTGTTAAAATAACAAGAGCTCACAAACATTTCCTGAGTCTCTTGGTTTCTTCCAGGTAGCAGGCCCTGGTCAAGGCCCTGGGGTAAAGAGGTGAAGCAGAGGTAGCTTCTAAGAGCTCACAGGTCAGCAGGGGAGCCAAAGGTGTGAACTAGGTAGATACCTACCATGGAAATAAAATTAAGAGACTGTTGGAATGGGATAAATGTAGAGTAAGACCCCATTCATTTCCTGAGCCAGTCTTTTCTCAATGCATTTCTGTGACTGTGGATTCTTTCGTGGACTGATTCCTGAAATAACCCTGAGAATATATGGGTACAAGGTAGTAACATATACCTGGGAAATTTTCCAAGGTCATGGATCACCCAAGCCTGTAGCATATGAACCTTCATTGGATTCAAGTTATGGACTTCCACACGTCCAAAAGTGCTAAGATGGAAGAGACAAAGAACATTGTTAACCCCAGACTAAATTTTTCAGGCAGCGACAGCCCCTGTGGAAAGCCAGCAGGTGGGGTGCCATTGGTTAGAGCTTACCCTTTAGATGTGATCCATGATTTGCATTAAAATCAGGCATCTTTACTCATTCAGTGTGACCCTAAATGAGTAAGATTCTCAAAAGAAGATTCTTAATCTGTACATTGATGCTGATTCTTTAAGTACTTGCTATTCCAAGAGTGAGCCTTAGACCAACGTAATGAGCTCATTAGACCTGCAGAATCTCTGCCCACCACCACCTGCTGAATCAGAACCCGCAGCCGAACAATCGCCAAGTGACCTACTCACTCTCTGAGTTTGAGAAGCACATCGTTGAAAGACCCCGATGTCCTGCTCTAACCCCAGCCTTAAACTCTCCCCATTAGTCCCTACCACTCCTGTTACAAGTACCCTAATATCAGATTACAAAATTCTGGAATGTTAACACTTGTACGCAAAAGCCTACAAGGTTGGAGTCAGAAGAAGACAGAAGGACAAATACTTCTTGGTGGAATTAAACATTAAAAGAAGAGAGAAGGAAAATTAATTTGGGGCATGTGGAGTGCCTGGGGCACATTAATATATGCTCCCTCCTCTCAATCAGACTTACCTGGGGAAAGACTGAAGAAGAGAGACTGGAAAGGTAATCAATGTGGTAAAAACTGTAAGTACGGAAGGGGGTTAGAGAAGGAAGGCATGAGTGTGACCAGAGTCAGTGGTTAAAGGAGTAGATGTAGAATCTAGAAAAATGGTACAGATAAGCTCATTTGCAAAGCCGAAATAAAGTCACAGAAGTAGAGAACAAACTTATGGTTACCAAGCGGGGGAAGGTGGGGTGGGACGAACTGGGAGATTGGGACTGACATATATACACTACTATGTATAAAATAGATAACTGATGAGAACCTACTGTATAACACAGGGAACTCTACTCAGTGCTCTGTGGTGACCTAAATGGGAAGGAAATCTAAAAAAGAGTGGGTATATTTATATGTATAACTGATTCACTTTGCTGTACAGCAGAAACTAACACAACATTGTAAAGCAACTATACTGTAATAAAAATTAATTTAAAATATGGGATTTCCCTAGTAGCACAGTGGTTAAGAATCTGCCTGCCAATGCAGGGGACACGGGTTCGAGCCCTGGTCTGGGAAGATCCTACATGCCGTGGAGCAACTAAGCCCGTGCGCCACAACTACTGAGCCTGCACTCTAGAGCCCGCAAGCCACAGCTACTGAGCCCGCATGCCACTACTACTGAGCCTGCGTTCCACTACTACTGAAGGCTGCGTGCCTAGAGCCCGTGCTCTGCAACAAGAGAAGCCACTGCAATGAGAAGCACGTGTACCACAATGAAGAGTAGCCCCCCGCTCACTGCAACTAGGGAAAGCCCATGCAGCAACGAAGACCCAATGCAGCCAAAAATAAATGAAGTAATTTTTAAAAATTAATAAAAAAATAAAAAACAAAGGAGAGGACAATAACTGATACTCATCCAGCACTTTCTCTGTCAGGCACACGGCTCAGCATTTTTCATACATTATCCCAGTCAATCTTCATATTACCATCACCTCCTCAGGTACATAGCAGGGGCCCTGCTAAGGTCACATAGGTAAGATGTCATGACCTCTGGAGTCCCCGCTTTTAACCACTATAATAAACCGCTGACACTGTCTGCAAAGAGGTAATCAAGATCAAACGCCCAGCAGAGCTCCTGCTATTCCCAATAGTAGACTTACTGCTGACTTGGAATTCATACCGTCCAGGGACGAGAGAGGAGTCGGGCAGATCTTCATGGATGGTTAGACTTTAGACAGTCAGAAGGAAGGAGGGGCCAAGTCATATGGGGGAGCAGTGTGAACAAAGGTGGAAAATGGGCAGGATGGAGTGTCATGGGAGAGAGAGCTGAGAAGATTATAGCAGGCGTTGTAAAGCCAAGAGGAGGAGCTGGACACGTGCAAGGACCATTAGGACTTTTGGAGGATTTTAAACAATGGAGAAACCAGACAAAAGTGTTGACTTAGAAAAACAAACCTCTCCATAGAATACAAACATTTTACCTTTTTTAGCCCGGATTCAGTACTGACCTTCAACATGAAAAGCATGTTCTTCTAAAGATGAAGTAGCCAATAGGAGACTGTGCTAATCCTTACAAATAGGATGCAAAGAAATAAGTACCTGTTTCTATTAAAGGCGTTACTGATGGATCCATTGAGCACCACCTGGACCACACCACAGGCATTTTCTGCAAACTTAAAAACAAAAACACCATTCCTCAACATGCAAACTTAAGTGCCACGCCCCAGCAGTTCCTTCCCAAACAGCTCTTAGCATCATCTGGTGAAGGAGGAAGGGCCTGTATGGCTCTAGCTTGGTCAGGCCAGATCTGTGTAATTTTCATCCCAAGCCATTGGAGGGATTATGCTTCCCATGAGAGTTTTCTGGAAGCAGTTGCTCCAATCTGTGTCTGAACAATGAAGTTCAACATCATCACTGCTAAATTGGTGGTTCAGAAGGTGGAAGTCCAGGGGCCTCCCTGGCAGTCCAGGGGTTAAGACTCAGTGCTTCCAATGCAGCAGGTGTGGGTTCGATCCCTGGTCAGGGAATTAAGATCCTACATGCCGCGCAGTGTGGCCAAAAAAAAAAAAAAAAAGGTGGATGTCCAGATGAGTAAGAGCAACATAATCATGGAAGGAGGAAGGTAAAAGCACTTTCTTAGGGCCATTCACTGTAGACACTGCACATTTCATTTAGTGGGAGCAGAGTAGACACTTAAGGAGTAAAAGAAATGAAAAGAGAAAATGCCAAGAAAAATGAAACTGTGGAGAGATTGTGAAACTGAAGCCTGCAAAGGCCTAAAGAGAAATGGGGGATGGATGAGTGGATATTTTTGAGTAAGGGGTTTTATTCTGCTGGAATCTTCCCTAGGCACTGGGGAAAACAAGATGAACAAAATTAAGCCATATACTTGCTTCCTCCAGGAGGCCCATCCAGATTCCTGGGACTAGCTCAGGTCTCCTTCACACATTATACAACTATACCGCATTGTGAGGTCGAGCTTAACGTGGGGTTAGCCACCGGTACTGAGAGCTCTGTGAGAGCTGTGAGCCTGGCTGTCCCGCTCGCCACTGCAGTGCTGGAGACTCACACCTAGGGCACGGCACAGAGTGGGCGCCCAGGGAGAATCCACGCATGGAGAAGAGGCAAGGAGGGAAAGGGGAGGCAAGAAGTCCAAATACTCTGCGATGGAGAGTATGGAAGAACCCAGGACAACAGAAGCCAAGTCACGAAGGATGAATCGGATTCTGCCTGGTAGAGGTCGAGGCAGACGCAAACCAAAAGGCCCAGGAGCTTGCGAGAGGAGTGATGTTCGGGGGAAAACTTCAGTGGATGCTGAAGCTGGGTAGATTAGTTAGTTCACAGAGGGCCATGAATGCTTTGCCAAGGAATCTGGTCTTTACTCCGCAGGAGATAAAACACTACTGAACAATTTGAAAGGGAATTGTGAAAATCCTGTGCGGTGTCGGTCTTTCTCCTGGGGGTGATGGGCAGAGGACAGAGGCCCGATTACTATCAATCACAAGTGCTAACCCAACAGAATGGGTGCCAAGCACTAACTCTGCCCTATGTAAGTCTCAGCAGCCCCCGCAGAGTAAATCTTGGGTCAGTTTGCCCCAAGGTCACATCACTTGGAAGCAAGGAAATGAGATGGGGGGTGGAGGAGGCAGGGGGGATCCAAACCACCAAGCAGCACTGCCTCTGGTGTCAGAAAAAGAAAAGATCAAGTCGGATGAAAGAAGTCCATTTACATCCATCTACCTATGAGAACTTGGCCAAATAAAGGTGCAGTCCCAGGGGAGCTCACAATGGTAGAGCGCCTTCCTTCATTTTCCTGTGTTCCTGGCCCCAAGGATAGTGTGAGGAACACAAGTAGGTGCTTGACACATACAAAATGTGACTTGGCTTTCAACGTTTTCAGCAACAGCACTGCCACCAAACAGATCATAGAATGATAACATAAATAGAAACTATTCTCAGAAAAAGCAAACAAATGACAACCAAAAACTCTGCAGTGCCTCTGATTTTCACAGCACATAGTAGGTACTCTACAAATATTTGTTAAAGGAATGCATTCAGGTAAACCATATTAAGGTTTACCTGAATCTCCTTAAGGTAGGTGAGGCTCTCAGCTCTGCTACTCACTAGCCCATTGACTTTGAATGAGTCACTTAACCTCTTAAGTTTCCTCACCTGGAACATGGACATTTGTACCTTCTCGTGCCGCCTGTTGTGACAACTAAACAAAATGACACAGGTGAGACAACTGGCCCAGGACTTGTCATGAATATGCACTTAACATATGTGAGTTCTCACTTCGCCCAGCTCCTCTGATGTCTGAGTTTAATTTTGGAAAATTCTAAGTAGTGTAGTTTCATTTTCTCCCGTGTTTTCCATTCATTTCTTTTCCTTCTTCCTTTCTTTCCCTTTTTTTTCCCCCTAGTCCACTTACAAATAAGCAACTTACAAGAAAAATAAATAGGCACAAAAGGCAGCTTAGAGTGAGGTCAGAAATAGATAGCAGGGAGGATGGTATTTCCCAGCCTGGATTCTGGATCTGGAGTCAGACAATTTGGATAAACACCTAGATCTGCCACTTACTGTGTACATTTAATAGAAGGCTTATTTACCTGCACCTCCATTTTGTCACCTATAAAATGGATGTGATACTCATGGTGCCTACTTCATAGGGTTCTGGTGAGGATGAAAGATTTTAATCCATGTAAAGACCTGAGGACTGTGCCTGGCACACAGTAAACTGTCTGCAAATGTAGATTATTAAGACTGTCCCAGGAATCTAAGATTGGCCAATACCTGGATCAGAGGACTTAAAAAACCCAGAGATGCCAGGCAACCAAAGCCAAAAAATGGATAAGAGCAACAAGTCTTCAAATAGAGCCCAGCAACCTTCCATGAATGCCCACAAATTACACATGAAAATATTCTGGCATGTGTTTATGAACATTTTTCTGAGGAAAGAATATTAAACTTCTGTTTCTAAAAAGATCTGTGACCCAAAGTGTGTTAAAACCAACCACTTAATGGATGACCTCTTAAGCTCTTTGGTCTCCAAGATTCTAGAATTTCACTTGTGGTACTTACCCTTTTGGACAGCAAGTCCCAGAATACAGAAACAAAGTTGTTCCTGCAGTCTTTCTTCCAGTGTGGACAAGATTGATAGTTCATTTCTAAAAGACATAGTTTACAGAAAAATAATTAAAGTGGAAAAGAAAAGGTATAATTGATCTCTGTTCTTTGCAGGCTATTGGATCACAGTGGAGCTGCTTTCCAGTGGCATCACTGCCAAGATGGAGGATGGAGAATGGACACATCTCAACCCAATTTAACTAAGTGCCCCCTGAATCCCTTCCAAGTCCTTACCTTACCCTCCAAATCCCAGACAGGAACACAGTGACCAACTTTGAGTCATCATTCTGGGAAATTACAGCAAAAGTTCATCTGACAGAGACAAGCCCCCCCCCATATTATTCCCGCTTCCAGGAAGAATTAGAGATAACTTCCTCCCCCACCACCTTCTGTCTCCACACCCTTAGGCTCAGATGCCCTCAGAGTCTTTCTACACTCGCCCCATCCAGACAGGCTCAGCTGTCTGTGAGGAACCACAGACATAAGGCATGAACACATAGCTTCTGTGCTACTTCTTCCAAGGATATCTGCTTTAACGCACCAGCATTTTTTTTAAATTTTTTTATCGAGGTATAATTGACAAATAAAATTGTAAGATACTTAAATGGTACAGTGTAATGATTTGATATGCATACACATTGTGAAAAGATTCTCCATCAAGTTAATTAATACGTCTATCACCTCATATTCGTTTTTTGGTTTTTTTTTTGATGAGAACTTTGAAGTTCTACTCTCTTAGCAAATTTCAATTATACAATACAGAGTTAACAGTTATAGTCACCGTGTTACACCTTAGATCCTCAGATCTTATCTGTCTTATAAATGAAAATTTGTACCCTTTTACCAAGTTCTCCCTATTTCTTCCACCTTCCAGCCTCTGGAAACCACTTATCTACTCTGTTTTTATGAGTTCCACCTTTTTTTTCAGACTCCACAGATAAGTGATACCATGCAGTATCTACCTTTTTCTGTCTGATTTATTTCACTTAGCATAATGTCCTCCAGTTTCACAGTGTTGTCACAAATGATGGGATTTCCTTCTTTTTAAAGGTTGAATAATATTCTGTTTTGTGTGTGTGTATTTACATATATATGTACACATATATGTACATGCACATCTATACACATCTATACACATATATGTATATACATATATATACACATATACACATATATGTACATACATATATATATACATATATGTGGATATATATATATATATATATATATATATATATATATATATATACCACATTTGCTTTATCCATTGCTTTTGACTACACAAACATTTATTGAGTGTTAGGCCCTGGAGATAAGAGAGATGAATTAGATAAAGGCCCTGCCTTCAGAGGCCACATGATCCACTATAATCAAATAAATCAGAGAAAGAGCAACTTGGGTTGGGGGTGGTGTGCAGCACCATGCGGGAAGGTTGATGTTGAACTTGGTTTTGAAGGATGAATAGAAGTCTTCAGACAGACGAGCTAGAGAAAGGGGCTCCATGCCAAGAGAGCATGTGCAAAGGCACCGGGTTTAGATTTGTACTGCCAGAGTAGAAGGGATGAGGAGGGGATTGATGGAAGATGAGGCATATGAAAGACAAAGGTCAGGCCATGCCAAGGAATTCCGACTTTATCCTAGAGGCAAACAGAGCTATTTGGGTTTTAAGTAAGAGACAGAAACAATTCCATTGTGGTGGCCAGACGGAGGCTGACCTAAAGGGGTCAGGGGTGAGCAGTTAGGATCCGACAACAGTCCAGCAAGAAAGGAGGGGCGTTAGTGATCTGGATTCAGGCAGTTGTAACAGGCACAGGAAAGAAAGGATGAACTGCTAGGGAAATGACTAGGTTGGTGACAGATTGGGTATGGCAGAGGAGGATGGAGTGAGAATGAAGGCAGAGTCTGGGATTGTCTCACCTCAACTTTGCATCATCCAGCAGGTAGGGGAAGTGCGGGGTGAGAAGCCCTGGAACCCTTTCTCGGTGTCCCAGAATTCAGGCATGTGGCAGCCACCTATTTCCTCTGTGGGTATGTGTACAGCTGACCCTGCACAAATACCCATCTTTCTACTTCCACTTTGTTATAGGTTGAATCGTGTACCCCAAAAAGTTATGTTGAAGTCCTAACCCCCAGTACCTGGGAATGTGATCTTTTTTTTGGAAAAGGGTGTTTGCAGATGTAATCAGGTCAAAATGAGATCATTAGGGTGGGTGGGTCCTAATCCAATAAGACTGCTGTCCTTATAAGAAAGGGAAGTTTGGTCACAGAGACAGACAAGCACAAAAGGAAGGCTCTGTGAAGACGCACAGGGAGAAGACAGCCAAGTGAAGATGGAGGCAGGGACCGGTGTGAACCAAGGAACACCAAGGGTTGCCAGCAAATACCAGAAGCTAGAAGAGGCAAAGGACTCTCCCCTGGAGCCTTTAGAAAGAACACGTCCCAGCCAACATCTTGATCTAGGACTTCTAGCCTCCAGAACTGTAAGAAAATAAATTTCTATTGTTTTAATGCCACCCAATATGTGGTACTTCGTTATGGCAGCCGCAGGAAACTAATATAACCACAGAAGTGGTCTTGACTGCCGATGACCAGAAAGAAAGTTCTAGATCAGAAACACTTCCGGGGATGAGGAAGTAATCCTGGGAGTTTTTATAATAATTAAATGCATTAAAAACAAAACAGCACAAATTAGAAAAAAAATCCATGTACAGATGTAAATAATTACTGCGGAGTCAAAAGATAAATTTGAATCATCTCCAACAGAGGCAAAAATGTTGACGATGATGAAATGAACATAATTTTGTAAGGTGCTACAAAGGTGCCCCTGTTCATAGGTTTTCATGAACATAAAGCTCTTTTATCTTCACAACCATATCTGGAGAGAAGTCTCTGAGTTTCTCCTACCCTCTCCCCACAAGGATGCTCCCACTTGCCACCTGCCCATTAAATAAAATTTGAACGTCACAGAGAAAAAGAAAAGGAGAGAAATTTTACAATAAAGTAAGAGAAATTAAGCATATAAAAAAGCAGAATAAGAAGTTTAAAAAGAGAGAGAGATTAGAAGGTTATAACAGAAACTATGACTTTCATAATAAAACAAGTAAACAAGACAAAACTAAGGTAGAAAAAAATTAAGGAAAAAGTGTTTAAGCCAGACAATAGAACAATTAAAATAAAAAAATTTGGAACCAGAAAGACAGCAAATAAAATAAAGAAAAGAGGTTAAAATCAATAAAAATTGAGGCCAAAGGAGAAGGAAGTAGACAGAATAAACAACCTATACAGGATTCAGTTGAAAAGAAAGCAAAAATAAAGAACTCTAAAAGGTAAACTGATGAGAAATAGATTTTTTTATTTCTCCAATCTTTTTTAAGAAAGAACTGACGTGGTATATTGAAAAATAAAACTAAAAGCAAAGTTTATAGGAAATACATTTAAGCTAAAAGGGTTAAATGAATGACCTTGAAAGGCTATCTTGCAATAAGAGAAATTTAAAAAGGAAAGCAAGAAATATGACGAAAACTATAAAAGTTAACCAAAAAGAAAAAGAGTAAATGGAGAGATATATTTATATGTCATATTTCTAGGTGGAAAGAGTCTGGATTAAAGATTAATTGAAAAGTTACAAAATAAAAACATAGATGAAAATATAGAAAACTCTCCAATCTTGAGTAAGAAAAATTTAAGCAAAATATGAAACCCAACAGCCAAATAGGAAAGGATAGACAGATTTATTGAATTTCTGTATGGCAAAAGACAATATAAACAGTATTAGAAAAAAACAGAAACTGAGAAAAATAGATTTGCCACCTTTGTGCCAGAAAACAGGCAGGATGACACGTGGCTAAGAACACGTGTTCTACAGCCAGTAATCGTGGGTCTCTCCCAGCTCTGCCACTCACTAGCCAGCAACTTACTTAACAGCCCTGTGCCTCAGACTCCTCCTTTGTACAATGAGATCATCACAGGGGCTGTGAAGGATTAAATGAGTGAATATTCACATAGCACATAGAACAACGGCCCATAAGTAGTAGCTACTATTGTTAATTTATATTGAACTTCTATAAATAAGAAAATAATAGACATCCCAATAAAAAGGATTAATATATGCGAACTGCCAGTTTACAATAGAAATAGAAATATCCACCATTAAATATACAAATATACTCAGCTTCACAGTAAAAGAAATGCAAAAATAAGCCGAGGTATTATTTCTTTATCAAAATGGCAAGACATTTTAAAGTATTAATGTCCAGTATTGGTGAGGGTCTGGGTAAACAGATTATCTCATATATTTTGAGAGTATAAATTGTTACCACCTTTTGAATAACAATTTGTCAGTTTCTACCACAATTTATTCCACACTGAAATTCCACTCATAGACATTTATCTTTCAGAAATACTTCCACAAGCATGCCTGTGTGTGTGTGCACGCATGTGCGTGTACAAAAGTGCGTCTTGCAATGGTGGTGGTAACAGCAAAAACATCTGAAAAACCTAAACGTCCATCAATCGTAGGTTGTTCAAATAAATTATGGTATGTCCATACAGCACATAAGATGAGGCCTTTTAAAAAAATATGACTGTATTTATACCTACTAACTTTAAATGAATAAAGC
Organism: Mesoplodon densirostris; assembly: GCF_025265405.1. Classification (NCBI taxonomy): domain Eukaryota; kingdom Metazoa; phylum Chordata; class Mammalia; order Artiodactyla; family Ziphiidae; genus Mesoplodon; species Mesoplodon densirostris. Next base: position 63,663,700 of record NC_082661.1, read on the forward strand.
AAGTTGCAAAACGGTATGTGTACATTTCAAAGATACAGACTGTCCGCGACTTGTGGTGCTTGGGTTTAGGATTTTTCAACTTTTTGACAGTGTGAAAGCGATATGCATTCAGTAGAAACCATCATTTGAATTTTGAATTTTGATCTCTTCTCAGAGTGGTGATATGGGGTCTGATCCTCTCTCGTGATGCTGGGCAGTGGCAGTGAGCCATAGTTCCCAGGCAGCCACGCCAGCCGGTGGATAAATAACCAAGACACATACAACCACTCTACACCCAGACAACCATTCTGCTTTTCACTTTCAGTACAGTATTCAACAAATAACATAAGCTATTCAACACCTTATAAAATAGGCTTTGCGTTAGGTGATTTTGCCCAACTATAGGCTAATGGAAGTGTTCTGAGTACATTTAAGGTAGGCTAGGCCAAGCTACAATGTTCAGTAGGCTAGGTGGATTAAACGCATTCCTGACTTATGATATTTTCAACTTATGATGGGTTTATGGGGACATAAGGAAGATCTGTATGTATTTATATGAGCGTAGGGAAATGCAGGGTATGTACCAAATTGTTGACAACAGTCCCCCTTTGGGAAGGAGCATGAAAATTGAGGAGTGGGGGAAATGGAATTTTTACTTTTTACTTTGATGCATTTCTGTATATGCAAGTATTTTTCAATTAAGAGTACATCTTTTTTGTAATTGGAAATAATGCAAATCTGGGTTGAAGAAGCTACTACAATAAGTTTTTTTAAATAGTCAAAAGCAATAAAAATAAGAATAAAACTATATAAAGTAAAAATATCCACATTATAAATAAAAAGAGAAAGAAAAAAGAAGTGAAATGAGCTTAATCAGGCTTTCTCAGTAGAAAACATCTTCCCACAGTGAGGTGTTCTGGGTCTTTCTGGGCAAGGAAGGTGACCTCTGATCAATGGCAAAGCCACACACTGGCCCTAGACACAGAGAAGCCCAGCATGTGGTCCCTACAGCTGTTCTGTGGAACAAGGACCTTGGCCTGGTTCCCTGGGAGGCCTCATTCTGTTCTAGAATTCTTTGGTCCTGAATGATGCCTTTATAGAAAGTAAAACACCAACAATTCAGAAGCAGGCTACTCTTGCACTCAGAAAGGAGGAAATCAGGAAGCATGAACAGCCCTAAACTCTGAAGTCAATTTTTCTAGAAGACATGAGTTGGTCTACGGAATGCTGTTTTACATGAGCCTGAGTTGTCATTAAGGGTATAGATGCCATCAGGGTGGGCACCTGTGACTCCTTCCTCCACACTGACCTTCTGGGGTCCCTAGCAGAGCTCAGGGCTCCTGCACCCTGCACGTCCCCAGGCGACCCCAAATGGACCAGGTCCTCACCATAAGAGCCTGCATCTCCACACCAGCTAAGGTCATCTGCAATGTAACCCAGCAGTGTGTCTTCCAGGGTGAACATCTCTCGCTGGACCTTCGTGTACTGATGCGCCAACTCCTTTGATTTGCTCCAAAAGACTGTCTAAAAGAGAATAAACACAATCTATTATTGAGATCAATTTACTAAGTCAAAAAAACTCCACAGAATTTGCATCTTTTTAAATGAAAGAAAACATAGGAAACATCAGAATAAATCACCTATAGTAAGAGTAGGTGTTGCGGGTTTCACGGATCTCTGTGTGTGAGAATGAGAGAGAGTACGTGTGTGGAGGGTGTGTGTGTGTGTGTGTGTTCTCTAGGTCATGATGTAAAATAAAGTTATTGTTCTGGATTGCAGGGAAAAAAGTCTGAAAGCCACTGATCAAAATCTTATAATAAACCTAAGCTCCAAACACATCTGGGGGAGGCATTAGGTAGTTCCAAATTCCTAAAGTTCTCGGCAAAACAATTTTTTCTAAGCGCTATTTTCTGGGAAAAGTGCACTTTGATTCTTAAATAGCTCCATAACCCCTGCTTTTTTTCCCGAAATCTCCCCTATCCCCTTACAAAAAAAGGAAAAGAACAAATACAGTGAGTTTTTGCAGGGTCCCTTGTAAAGGTGCAGAAAGTCAAATTTCAGAACAATCTTCTGCTCCATGGATCTGTTCATTCTTAGTAGGAGGCAGTGGAGGTTTGAAGCCGGGGCCCTGGAGTCATGCTGCCTTATGAAACCCAGCATCACTGCTCACTGACTGTCTGACCACGGACAACCAAAGAATTGCTAAGCCTCACATTCCCCATCTGTAAAAGGTATTGATAATAATTGTAAGGAACCCCTGAGATGCTGAGATGAAATGAGACAATGCAAATAAGGTGTTTGTCCCGTGTCTGTGGGCAGTCACTTATTCAGCCAGTGTCCCCTGGTGATGATTTACCAGCAGCTACTCTGTGTTGGGCTTTGGGCTTGGTGTACCCACCAGAGCTCCATAGTCGCTCCAGCTCTAACAATGGGAGGAGACTGTAATTTGTGGCTGTCTTAAGGGCTTCGTGAAGATGATTTGGGGCACATTGATTGTTCACCTTAAACACTGACTTTAGAAAAGATGCACTCCATTTCAGATGTTTTCCAGTATAAGTAATGTATTAAAACCCAGGCCTCTATGGCTCTAAATCTTGGGCCATTTACATTTCAACTAGTCACTTTCAAGACCATCAAACTTGAGTAATCACTGGTCACCTAAACTTGCCAAGCCTCAGTTTTCTCTCTAGTGAAATGGGATTGCTGATGTCTGACCTACCTATTCCACAAGTTGACTGTGAAAACCTAACAAACAGGATAAGGGTTCAGAGAGTACTTTGTAAGCAAAAAAAGGCACTCAGCACATGCAAAATGGCACTGTTATCATCATCATCATCATCACAATTGGAGGTCAGGGAGAGTTTTGCAATTCTATAAGGTGGATTATTTTTGTTTGGATTGGGTTGGGGTTTGTGTTAGGATTTTTTTTTTTTTTTTTTTTTGGTACGCAGGCCTCTCACTGTTGTGGCCTCTCCCTTTGCGGAGCACAGGCTCCGGACACGTAGGCCCAGCTGCCATGGCTCACGGGCCCAGGCACGTGGGATCCTCCTGGACCAGGGCACGAACCCGTGTCCCCTGCACCGGCAGGCGGACCCCCAACCACTGTACCACCAGGGAAGCCCCATGTTTGGTTTGTTTTGCCTGATTTTTGGCTAACTCTCCTTTCCTCTTTCTCTGTCCCCAGTTCTCTCTCTTACCTCCAGTCCCCAGATGTTCTAAATCCCAATGACATCCTGGTCTCCCAATGGACCCCAAGCTCCCTCCCTGCCAACCATGACTACATCCTAATATACAGATTTTCCTCTTCCCTCATCCTTGTCAAAATGTGGCCCCCTGACCTCTTCCCTTTAACTTTTATCTTCAGTTTTTAAATCCATAACTTGACCCAGTTACCTTGTCACAAGGCACAGTTTGATTCACCAGCTGCATCAGTGGGTGGTAGTCTTCCTCTGTCGCACTGCAGGGGTCCTTAGAGATAAATGCATTCCTGAATGCCTCCCTGATCTTTTGGCAGTCTCCATCTCTTTGAGATAAAACATGGGAAATAAAATAAAAGATGAATAATTAGATTTCAAACATATGTTTAGAGCATAATTACCCCCCCAAAAAAGTCTGTGTGCCAAGTAAGTGGTTCATATACATCATCACGTCTCGTGTACAACAGTTTTATGAGATGAGCATCACCCTCCCTGCCCTACAAGGTCCCTGCACTCGTGGGGCTTACTCTCTGGTTAGAGAGACAGGCAGTATACAAACAAGCAGATAAGCTAATGAAATAAGTATGGATTATGATAAGTATGCAGGAAATCAGTGGGGAATATTGAAGCAATGACCACTTTAGTGAGGCTGATCTGGAGAGGGCTCCCTGAGACTAAATGTTGAGAAGGAGTGCATTCCAGACAGAGGGTTCTGCAAGTGCAAAGGCCCTGAGGCAGAAAAGAACTTGCTGATTTTGAGGAAGTGAGAAAAGAACAAAGGGAGAGGTGGTGAGAAATCAACAAAAATAATCAGTCTTTCAGACAAGGAAACAATTTCAAATTTTACCTAATTACCATGGGAAGGCAGTGGATAGTTTTAAGCACGGAAGTGGCCTCATCTGATTTTTGTTTTTGAAAATGTCACTCTGAAAAACTCTGTGCCAGCCCCAAAGATGGAGCAAAGTCTCTGAAATAGGAATTCCAACCCCAGGTCCTCTCCAAACAGCCCCTGGCATTGAAAAGGCAGGCTGGCGAAGCAGCAGAGATGGAGGGGAGGGAGGGATGCTGGAGAAGATTGCAGCTGGACCTCCCTTTCTGTGCCTGTGTTAACTAGTGCACCTGAGCCCATCATTTCCTGGGGGGAAGGAAGTGGGTTTCCACTGAGAGTGCTCAGACACGGTTATCAGGACAAACTCCAGCCTTTGGACCCAGCATCCCAAGTACAGTACCAGGTCAGGTAGCTAAACCTGGGGGAGTAAAGACGAGCCCCTCGTTTTCTATTCCCTCTGAGCCTGCTCTGGCCCTGCAGGGCACTAACAAAGCAGCCATTCCAGATGGTCTTTTGCCTTCCCAACTCAGGCTGGCCAAGTCGAGTGGATTATTCCTCCTGATAAGCCAAGGAATCAGAGGATACCTGTGAGACACAGGGCCTTACACCAAAGCCACACTGTGTATGTTGGAGACTCACCTTCTCAGTCCAAAATAGCTGCTCCAGTTCCAGCCATCATGACTACATTCTAGCCAGCAGGAAAGGTTAGGGAAAAGAAAGGGGACAAGAAAGGAGGAGAAGGAAAAGAAGGGAAAAGTAACAGCAGCAATGGGCATGTGCCAGCTGCCTTTTAAGGACAGGTGCTAGAAGATGTTCTTGCTATTTGCTCTTATCATATTTGCTAAAATGTAGTCATGGGCACACTTTGCTACAAGGAAAGATGAGAAATGCAGCCTTTAATGTTGATGGCCATTCCACATCAAAAAGTACAGTTTTACCACAATGAGATATCACCTCACACCTGTCAGAATGGCTATCATCAAAAAGAACACAAACAACAAATGTTGGTGAGGATGTGGAGAAAAGGGAACCATCCTACGCTGTTAGTGGGAATGTAAATTGGTACAGCCACTGCAGAAAACAGTACAGAGGTTTCTCAAAAAACTAAAAATAGGACTACAGTATGATCCAGCAATTCCACTTCTGGGGATATATCTAAAAAAAATAAAAAACACTAATTTGAAAAGATACATGCACCCCAGTGTTCATAGCAGCATTATTTACAAGTTCCAAGATATAGAAGGCCCTAAGTGTCCATCAACAGATGAATGGGTAAAGAAGATGTGGTGTATACATATACAAGGGAATATTACTCAGCCATGAAAAAGAATGAAATTTTGCCATTTGGAGCCATATGAATGGGCTTGGAAGGCATTATGCTAAGTGAAGTAAGTCAGACAAAGACAAATACTGTATGATCTCACTTATAAGTGGAATCTAAAAAATGCAACAAATGAGTGAATACAACAAAAAAGAAGCAGACCCACAGATACAGAGAATAAACTAGTGGTTACCAGTGGGTTGGAGGGACAGGCAATATAGGGGTGGGGGAGTGGGAGGTACAAACTATTGGATGTAAGGTAGACTCAAGGATGTATTGTACAACATGGGGATATAGCCAATATTTTATAATAACTGTACGTGGAAAGAAACCTTTAAAAATTGCATTAAAAAATAAAATTAAAAAAACCCCAAAATTTAGAATAAAAAAATCATGAAAGCACAGTTTTAATTCTAGAGAAGGGACCAGCCTGCATGCTCTGTCCCAGGAAAGTACCACCATTGTCCCATTTTACTGATAAAGAGGAAACTTTAAGGCTGTGAATTTAACCAATGTGCCCGAGGTAACATGATCAGTAAGTGGTAAAGCGGAACTGGACCCCAAATCTGTGGGAGCCTCCCACATGGCTACAGCCTTACGGGGCAGTCTATTAAACTGCTCCAGCCTGGTATCTTCATCTGTAAGGGGGAGATAAGAATACTTCATGCCTGGGAAGTTTTGGGGGATTAAATGAGGTAACACTTGGCTTGTACCCCGGCCATGGCTCTTTCATGGATGCCCCTCCCCTTCCCCAGCATGCATGGGACCATTCACCTGCATCACTGCTGGCCTGTGAAAGCTCTGCCGGGAAACCATTATCCACCTGGCTCTGCCCATACATTATACATTTAAGAGAAAAATGTGTTTACATTAGGTACTTCGACATCAGTCAAAGTTTACGGGGCACCATCACGGGAAGTTTAGAGCAAAGGTGTTTGGCGGCTGTTTTACTTTAGAGGACCATGTTTTACTTCAATTAATGTAATGCAGTGGCCCTCTCAGGAATTTCCTGTTCTGACCCCAACAACTCCCTCGTAAACTCTTCTGCCTCCCTCCTCAGCCACAAAGTGTGCAAGAGGAGAGACATCTCCTTGATGTGGAAGGACAAGAGAATTTTCCACCACAAAAAAGCTGGCAGTTCAGTGAAAGCACCACACGCTGGGCACCTACCATGTACCAGATGCTTTCACCACCAAAAATGGGAGAACTCACAGACCTCCAAGAAGACTTTTATGCTTTTTAGGTATATAGACCCCTTCAAGACACATTACCTTAAGAATTCAAGAAACCCCAGGTTAAAAATTAAACAGAGGGCTTCCCTGGTGGCGCAGTGGTTGAGAGTCCGCCTGCCGATGCAGGGGACGCGGGTTCGTGCCGTGGTCCAGGAAGATCCCGCATGGCGCGGAGCAGCTGGGCCCGTGAGCCATGGCCGCTGAGCCTGCGCGTCCGGAGCCTGTGCTCCGCAACGGGAGAGGCCACAGCAGTGGGAGGCCCACGTACAGCAAAAAAAAAAAAAAAAAAATTAAACAGAGTTCCTTGTTTAGAAGGAGCAGAGTTTAGAACATCAGAGTTGAAACAGACCTTGGAAGAGTTTACAACTCACCCATCTTCCCTTTCACTGTCTGAGACCAGAGCCTCCTACATGCCCCAAAAGTAAGAGGAAATGGGGAGAGGTGATGAGAAGGTTGGGGGCAGGCTTTATGAAGCCACTTTTCATCCTTAAAATCTGGGTGGGGGGATAAATTTGGAGTTTGGGATTAAAATATACACACTACTAGAAATAAAATAGACAACCAAGAGGGACCTACTGTATAGCACAGGGGACTATACTCAATATCTTGTAATAACCTATAATGGAAAAGAATCTAAAAAAGAATATATGTCTATACATATATAAGCAATCGCTTTGCTGTACACTTGACACTAACACGACATTGAAAATCAACTATATTTCAACAAAAATTTTTAAAAAATCAAAAGTAAACATTTCACCGTGGATGAGCAATAAGCATTTTAATTGGTAGATAGATAGAAAGATAGATGGATAGAAAGAAAGATAGAGGGAATTCCCTGGAGGTCCAGTGGTTAGGACTCCACGCTTCCACTGCAGGGGGCGCGGGTTGGATCCCTGGTCAGGGAACTAAGGTTCCACATACAACGCTGCACAGCCAAAAAAAAAAAAAAAAAAAAAAAAGAAATATAGATAGATAAAAATAAAAAGAAATTAGGACAGAGGGTACAGAGATGTCAGCAGTACTCATTCATACATGTCATTGCAGACATGGGCCTCAAGTTCACAAGTGTGGCTGGAAAAATGTGCCTTAATTTAGTTATTTTTATTTGCAAAGCCCACAGTCCTCATTTTTGTCCCCCTGGGTAGAGCACCGTTCCATCAAATCAAATGGCAGCCAAGCAAAAGCTGTTGCGAGTAAGCAGCCTGGTTTCAAGGAAGCAGAGGGCCTCAGGATCCCTGCGTCCTGCGGGGATGGAAGCAGATGTCTCTAGCTAAAGAGGCAGCGTGGGAGAAGTAAGAACCATTTCTGAGACTTCAGTATCGTTCTTCTCTTCAATAGTTCCTCTGTTCCAAAATTAGAGGCTTTAATTGTGACTCTTCTAGGGCAGCCCGCCCTTCACTGTGAAGGGCATCGTGAGCGCAGCGGCTGCTCCTGAGAGCTCAGGCTATGCCTGTGGCCCCTCCTCGTGGTCACCTGGCCCAGAGGGTTGTTGGGCGTCACCGGGTCCTGTGAGCTCTGGTCGCACATGAGGATCCCCTGGAGAGCTTTGGGAAACACACAGTGCCTGGCTCTGGACCAACCAAGGCAGGATGAGGGAAGGGGAAGAGAGCAGAACCTGTAATTTTCCAAAAGCTTCCCATTCCCACCTCCTCCCAGACCCCTGGAAACAGCCCTCCTACTTCCTGTCTCAATGAATTTGAAGACTGTAGTTACCTCCTATAAGTGGACTCAGACAATATTTTTCTTTTTGTGACTGGCTTATTTCACTGAGCATAATTACCTCACGGTCTGTTCATGTTGTAATATGTGTCAGAATGTCCTTCTTTTTTCAGGCTGAATAACATTTCATCATAGGTATTCACCACAGTTTGTTTATCTCTTCACCCATCATGGGCACTTGGGTTACTTCCTCCACCCATCCTTTCATTCCACAAATACTTACTGAGGGCCTACTGCTAGCTTCACAACAGACACAGGGCTAAAAAGATAAATACACACCATTTCTATCTTCAAGGCACTCATGTCAAGGTCTAGAGCAGACAAAGAACAAAACGCATTACAACTAAAGCACTGGTGGCTTGCCCAAGGCACTAAAATTTGCAAACACAATAATGAGTAGAGCATTTTCTCATTTTCTACTACTGAGGATAGAAACAGATTTAAAAAAGAAAAACAAAAACTTGATTAAATGTGAATCAGTATCCTCATTTTGAGAATGATTTTTCTTTGTTTTCTCCCCCAATTGTTGTGACACATGCAAAATCGATATATGTTTGTAACCTCGGTGGGTTTCTCTTTGACTTTGGCTTTGCTTTCTTTGGTGGGTTCCAGAGTAATTAGTGATTTGTAGCCAACAAAAAGGAGATGCTTTATAGGGCGCCTGTGCTCAGCGGAATATAAAGCAGTCTTTGAACAAAGTTTTTATACAGAGCTTGGAATACTTTGGGTGATGTTTATTTTACATTAAGTGGGAAAAGTAGGCTTAAACTTACAGAAATAGAAAAAGAATGGCAAATAGAAAAAGAATGGCATCAAACTGATCAGTGGAGTTGTCTCTGGGAAGAGAAATAAAGGGGAATTTCCGCTTTCATCCTATACTTTTCTGTTGGCTTACAACAGAAATGGATTCTTGTATTATGCAAGTAACCTAGAAAAGAAGAGGTTAATTTTTTTTAACTGAAGAGCTGGTATGATTACAATCAATTTTTAAAAAGTGGAAAAAACCCCACAGTAATCAAACCATGTCTTAAAAATAGTAATATCTTGTTGCTAGGAGTATAAGGGTTGCTTTGTGACATTTTCTTCCCTATATTTTGAATGTTTCTATAATAAGCATATATTACAGTGGGGAGCATGGCAAAACTTTCATTTTCTTTTCAAGTTGCTTGAGCTGTTAGCCCAAGCATTTGAGACTCTTGGAAGGTCTTAGAACATGGGAACAGCTCAGGTCCAAACCCCCGTGGTCGCCACCTACCATTTCTGTGCCGTCTCCCACATCTCTGGGCCAAGAGGTGACATTTCTCATTCCTCATCTAGCTCAGTTCAACACCAGGGAGACTTAGTGTTGGTGACCCAGACCCATTTCTCAAGACCTAATGACATGAAATATGGGGTGAGGTGAGGGCTAGGGCCATGCACCTCTTCCAGGGCATCTTTCTTTCCACTTTAAAGACTTCCTTGCATCCTTAAGCAAAATCAGATTGTCAGATCACATTCTCACTTATCCCAGATTGTACCCAGAATCAAACTTTGTGAATAATTTCAAGGAGACGGGTCATTGAGAAGCTCAGACAAAGCAAGGACAGGTCGGGGCATCCTGTATAGCCCCCAGGGTCCATCCTGTCCTCCTTCCTGGCCCAGAATGATAGATGAAGTTACCAAATGAGGTTTTGCAAGGTTCCTCACACAGCCAGAAGGACTGAAGTGATGAGGCATCTCCATTTTATTCTCTGGAGCACTCTATAGCTTCCATGATTTTTCTGGGACTCAAACCTCACACGTACTGCATTTATTTTCTATCAGTGATCCTTTAACCAAGGACATCCTGCTGAGGGCATTCAAGAGATAAATCTCTTCATTCTAACAAATATCACTAGTGTATCTGCCCAGAGGGCCAGTTGTCAAGGAGATCCCAGCAGCTCACTTGCCTTCCTTTAATTCCCTCAGGGGCATCCCTCTTCCTAAATAAGTAAAGCCAGCTACTTTAGCTCCTTCCTCCCTGGGGCCCAGCGAGCACCAGGTTGTATGTGTGTGGAGACGGTGTGGTGATGAAAAAGAGAAACAGCCTTTGACACGTGGAAGCTGGCCTGGCACTGGTAGGAAGGCCTTGGTGTTCTCCTGTGGACCACAACTCCAGGACAGTGACATCAGGTAAGGTCACTGTGTGACCATGACAGCACTCCATGTGAACAGACAAAAGCAATGTCCAAACCGCACACACACAAATGAAGTGACCCAATATCCATTCATTGTAGCTCCTATGAGTGACTGCTGCTTCTTTACCAATTACAGCTTCAGCTTTGCTTCATTCTTCCAGCATGATAGATAAGATTTATTAAGATTTCCTATCACAGAATTACCCCCTTCCCCTCTGCTTCCTGGCAGCAAAGCCAGCCTCCTCGAACCTTTGCCAAATCTCATAAAATAAGCCTGAATCTTACAAGTCCTTTCTATCATCCTCAGACAGAGCCCCGCCCTGACCCTGTGGGTCCCTATGGTGAGCGCTCAGTCTTCTTGTAAAGAGCAATACACCCACCTTGTTCAACCACATTGTAGTGGATGGTCTTGGGGTTTGGGGGAGGTATTGACGGTAACCCACAGTCTGAATGGGACATTACAGAATCGAAAGGTCTGTAAAAATCATCATCCCTTCATCAGTGTTTATGCCTGACAAGTTCCCGGAGCAGCTTCTGAAAGACATGATTTGTTAATAAGCAACTTTCCGTGTTGAGCTGGACGCTCAATCTGACAGCTGTTTTCTGTTTGCCTCCTTAACAGGTGACCTGGAGGCTCAATGCATGCAGGCTGGGCACAGATATCAGGATTCAAGGTCACTGGTATGTCCTCCCCCTTCCTCCCACTCAGCTCCTTCCAGCAGATGCCGTTACCTATCCCCCGAGAGTATTCCCTCTTGTTCACTTCCCACCCCTTCTCCCTACCTCTGACCCACCTAGGTAGGTTGTCTCCCGTGCCCAGAAGTCATGCCAGAAGGAGGAAGGAGGGGGCACGAACACCACAGAGCACTCACTGTGTCCCAGGCGCTGCGCTTGGTGCTCACCTTGTATGCATCCAGTTTAACTCTCACACCAGCCCCACGGGGAGTAGGGGTACAATCCCCTGCTACTGAGGCTCAGAGCTTAGTAACTTGCCCAAAGCCAGTCAGCAAGTGGCACAGCTGCCTTAGGTCTGAACTCTGCTCTCCCTGCTAAGCAATGCTGCGTCCCACAGGAACTGTTAAATCACGTCCCTACCTATCCGCAGAACGAAGTGGGTCCTAACAGAAAGGAGGACCCAAGACCCCAGAGGGGTTGTCGTTTCCCTGTAGGTCACATGAGAATTTGAAGACCAGAATAGGGACAGAAAGTAAGTGGAATAAGAGGGGATGGGGCAGAAAGCGTTAAAGTCTTATGCTAAAGCGAAGAAAACAAACAAAAAACCCAAAAAAGATATATTTGGTGGTTAAATCCATTTTGTATGTTGTCAGCCTACTTGAGGCTTCATAACTCTGTAATGTCACCTCTCTCTAAACCTACATCCTTCCCATAAATGACAATTATATTTCAAAGTCCCCATCAATGCAGCAACATCACTTTCGTAATGTGTTGCTCCCTGGGGAAAGTGTTCACATCCCAAATCCTCTTCCCTAAAAGCACTTGAATCTCAAGGGGTAATTACACTCAGTCTGTGAATTTTCCTGCTGTTATGTCCTGCGGGGCAGCTTGTCTTGTACCAAAGAAAACGCACAGGTTAACTCAGCTATGAAGTCTCAAACTTGAGGCTACTGGAAGCCTGCATTGAAGGTGAAGACTGCCACCTAGTGGAAGAAGGGAGTAATTGTCAGGGTTCACTGAGGCAATTAGGACTTCCCTAAGTAGGATCTTAAAATCAGACTCTTCCGGCTGAAGGAAAGCTCAGAAATCATTGATTCATCAATCTGGCAAATATTTATTGAGCATATACTATGTTCCAGGCGCATTTATGAGTAAGTAATATACACCAGTGAACAAAATACACAAGGGTCTCTGTCCTGTGAGAATTCCATTCTACCAGAGCAAGACTGACAATAAACCAATTTTCAGCAAGACTGACAATAAAGATCATTAATGTTGTAGAGTATCCTAGAAATTTATAAATTCTATTAAAAAAAGGAAAAATAGAATAGGATAAGGGTGTCAGAGGTTATGGGGGAGGAGGTGTCTGTTTTTGGCATTAAACAAGGAGGATAGTAGATGACCTTTCAGCAAAGAATTGAAGGAAGCAAAGAACTTAGTCATACAGACATCCAAGCAAACAGCTTTCTGGGCAGAAGGAACAACCTTCCCAACAGCCCGAGTGCCTGGTGTGTTCAAGAAACAGTAGAGAAGCCAGTGTGGCTGGAGCAGAGTGAGCAAGGTGGACAATAGATAGAAATGAGGTCAGAAAAGTGATGCTGTCCCACTGAGCAGAGTTTCATAAGCTTCTACTCATGGTGAACTGAGGAGCCATAGAGGATACTGAGCACAGGAGGTACATGATATTACTTAAGTTTCAAAAGATTTCTCTGACTGCTTTGTTGAATATAGTCTGAAAGAGGGAACAGGCAGAGAACGGTAGACCAGTAATCCGGGCAAGTGCCCATAGTGATTTGGACCAGGGTGGTAGCAGTGGTGATGGTGAGAAGTGATAGATTCTTGATTCATTGTAAATTTCCTAACAGATAGGATGCATGGTGTTTGAGAAATAAGGAGTCAATGATAATTCCAGGGCTTGGGGCCTGAGACACTGGAAGGATGGGGTTGCCTTTAACTGAGATCGAGAAGGCTTTGGGTTGAGGTATTGATCAGGATACATAATATACTATGTAGTATATATTATAACATATGCTATATATGAAATGCTACATATTATATACTATATATTAAAATTATATTCTACATATTATATCCAAGTGGGATATATACATATATATAATTATAGGAATGCAAAAATGGGAAATATTGAGCCATAAATTTAACAAACTATATGCAAGACTTGTACTCTGAAAACAAAACATTGCCGAGAGAAATTTTTAAATGACTAAGGAAATAGAGAGATATCCCATATTCATGGGTTGGAAGGCTCAATATTAAGATGTTAGCAAATCACAAATCAAAATTTCAGCATGCTTTGTTAAAAATACTGGCAAGTTGATTCTAAAATTTATGTGAAAATACAAGCTAGCCAAAGCAATCAAAGGAAAAAAAAGCTGGAGGACTTATATTATTTGGCTTCAAGACTTGCTAAAGAGCTTCAGTGATCTAGACAATATAAGAGTTGTGAAAGGGTAGCTATAGATCAAGGAAATAGAACAGAGAGTTCAGAAAGAAACCCATACATACATGGTACTGTAGAGTGAATTTTGTGTCCCCCAAAATTTGTAAGTTGAAATCTATTTCCCAAGGTGATAGCATTTGGAGATGAGGCATTTGGGGTAATTAGGTTATGAGAGTGGAGCCATCATGAATGGGATTAGCATCCTTATAAAAGAGATCCAGAGAGCTCCCTCCTCCCTTCCTCCATGTGAAGACCCAGAGAGAAGGTGGCCATCTTTGAACTAGGAAGTAGGTTCTCAGCAGACACTGAATCTGCTGGCATCTTGATCTTGGATTTTCAGCCTCCAGAACTGTGAGAAATAAATTTCTGTTGTTCATAAGCCACCCAGTCTGTGGTGTTCTGTTATGGCACCTGGAATTGACTCAGACATGGTCAACTGACTTTCAGGAAAGGAGTCAAAGAGATTCAGTGGGGAAGAGAAAGCTTTGTCAATAAATGATACTACAGCAAATAGGTTTTTCATATGTGAAAAAAAATGAAATTTACCCTTATTTCACACTATACACAAAATTAACTAGAAATGGATCAAAGACCTAAAGCACAGTTATATAAGAAAAAATGAACAAGTTGGACCGTATAAAGATTTAAAAAACAAACTTTTTTTTTTTTTTTTTTTTTTTTTTTTTTTTTTTTTTTTTTTGCGGTACGCGGGCCTCTCACTGTTGTGGCGTCTCCCGTTGCGGAGCACAGGCTCTAGATGCGCAGGCTCAGCGGCCATGGCTCACGGGCCCAGCTGCTTCGCGGCATGTGGGATCTTCCCGGACCGGGGCACGAACCTGTGTCCCCTGCATCAGCAGGCGGACTCTCAACCACTGCGCCACCAGGGAAGCCCCAAACTTTGTTTTTTAAAAGAATCCATTTAAGAAGATGAAAAGGCAAGTCATAAAGTGGAGGTAAATATTTTCAGGATACATCTGATAAAAGACTTGTATTCAGAATATATAAACCACCTACAACTCAATGATAAGAACTAAAACCTAATTTTTTTTTAAGATTGGGAAAAGATTTGAATTCATGCTTCAATAAGCCCATGAGATAATGTTCAACATCATTAGCCATGAGGAAAATGCAAATTAAAACCACCATTAAAATACCATGCAGGGCTTCCCTGGTGGTGCAGTGGTTGAGAGTCCGCCTGCCGATGCAGGGGACACGGGTTCATGCCCCGGTCCAGGAAGATCCCACATGCCGCGGAGCGGCTGGGCCCGTGAGCCATGGCCACTGAGCCTGCGCATCCAGAGCCTGTGCTCCGCAATGGGAGAGGCCACAGCAGTAGGAGGCCCGCGTACCACAGAGGAAAAGGAAAAAAAAAAAAAAAAAAAAACCACTGCAAACCCATCAGAACACTTCTAGCAAGGAAGAGTAACAACTAGAATATTCATACCCTGATAATGAACACATAAAACTATACAATTACCTTGTGAAACAGTTTAGTAGTTTCTTAAATAGCTAAACTACATGGTTCAGCTATTTCATTTTTGAGCATTTACCCAGGAAAAATGAAACCACGTGTCCACACAGTAACTTGTACACTAATATTCATAGGAGCTTTATTCATAATACTGTATCCAAAAAGTGAATATAAGCCAAATGCCCATCAACAGATGAACGGATAAACAACTTGTGGTATATACAAACAATGGACTACTATTCATCAATAAAAGGGAAGGAACTATTAATACATACAACAACATGGGTGAATTCAAATATATTATGCCAAAAACATGAAAGAAGCTAGAGACAAGAGTATGTAGTATGTGATTCTGTTTATATAAACTTCCAAAAAATGTAAAATAATGTCTACTAACAGAAGGTAGAGGTACCCTACTCAATGTCAAGACATTAGTAATTTAAACAATGTGGAGTGGTATAGAGAAAAATAGATCATAAAACAGATTAGAGCCCAGAAGTGAACTGATAGACCTGATATGCAACAGAAATGGCATTATAAAGCCCTTGATAAAGGATGGATTATTTGATAATTGGTACTCGCACAACTGACTATCCATCTGTAGGGAAAAAAATGAAATTAGGTTCCTACTTTATACCACACACAAAAATATATTCCATATGGATAAAACGCTTAATGAAAATCAAACATTTAATATTTTTAGATTATATGTGACAATTTTGTTGCCTCTGGTAGAAAATAAGTTCTTAAATAACACACAAAAGGCACAACTATAAAAGATAAATATGATTACATTAAAATCTTCAGTAAGACAAAGGACCCAATAAATAAAGTCAAGAGTCAAACCACAGATTGGGAGAACATATTTGCAATCCACATAACTGACAAAAAATTAGAATCCTGAATGTATAAAGAAGAAAAACAATTCAATACAAAAACAGTCAAAAGACAAAAATAGGCATTTCACAAAAGAAACCAGAATACCAATTAACACATTAAAAAATGATCAATTATGTTAGTAATCAGGGAAACAAAAATTAGAGCCACAAAGAGATAAGTAAAATTGTTTGACAATTCCAAGTGCTGGTGAGGAGGTACAGTAACAAACAGTAAATTCACACTGCTTTTGTGAAAGGAAGTTGATACCACAGAGTTGGAGCCCTGTTTGGCCATATGTAATGTGGCAGACACTGTTGCTTCCCAACCCAAATAGATATTCCTCACCCTTCTTCCCTACTGACAAAGCATGTCTCCTATTATAGTGATTCCAAATATCAAATACTCACTTCGCAAGCCTCCTCTACAGTTTGGGCAGCCATGTGAGCCAATTCTGGCTAATGAGATTCAAGGGGAAGCACAGAGGCAGTTGAGAAGGGCTTCTGGGAAAGATGCTATTCCCTGATAAAGAGACTTGCAAGGAGGGCACTCTTGCCCATCCTCCTGCTCTCTGTTCCTGGGTATCACTCTCTAAGGACATAATGCCTGGAACTGCAGATGCCACCTTGTGACAAGAAGCTCAAGGATGAAAGCCACCCTAGGGAGATGGAGGAGTGAAAGGTCCTGGGCCATCAGTGAGCTGATGAATCTACCAAGGACCACCCCAATTCTGATATCTTGTCATGTGTATATATAAAAAATCTCTTGCTTTAAACCTCTTATAGTTGAGTATTCTTTTACTTGCAGCCAAAAGCATCTTAATTGGTACACCCATTGTTATGGGCTAAATTGTGTCCCCTAAAAGATGTTGAAGTCCTAACTCCCAGTCCCTCAGAATGTGACCTTATTTGGAAATAAGATCTTTGCAGAAGATCAGGTTAAGATGAGAGTAAGGGTGACCCTTAATCCAATATGACCAGTGTCCTTAGAAAAGGAGGAAACTTGGATCCAGAGACAGACACACACAGAAGGAAGAACATGTGAAGACACAGAAAGAACATCATCTGCTAGGCAAGGAATGCCCGAGGCTTCTAGAAATGAGAGAGTCAGGTAACAGAGTCTTCCTCACAGCCCTCAGAAAGAGCCAACACTTCTGACACCTTGATTTCAGACTTCTGGCCTCCAGAAGTGTGAGACAATAAATGTCCACTGTTTAAGCCACCCAGTTTGTGGTATTTTGTTATGACAGCTCTAGCAAATTAATACACCCAGTAAAGGTGAAAATGACATACTCTATGAATTTGGAATTCTGCCTCTAGGTAAACATCTTAGAAAAAAATCATAAGCGCAAGTAGACATGTATGTTTTAGCATTGTGTATGTCAGCAAAAACTGAGAATAAGGGAATCTGTTAATAAGTGTAGGTTACAATCATTCAGCAGGGTACTACACAGCAGTTAAAATTAATGAACTAGTGCTCATATAGCAACATGAATAAATCTCTAAAATAATGTAATCGAAATCACCAAAACCTATTGATAAGTGGAAAAAGCAAAGGTTATTCTACAGGGCAAAACCACAAAACAAATACAAATTAAAATTAAAATTCAGTAACATCTTCCCTTATCAGATTGGCAAAAATCAGAAAGTTTGAAAACATCTTGTGTAGTGAACGTATGAGGAAATAAACTCTCATTGCCTCATGAAGAGAATTGCCTCATAAAGAGAAATCTGGCTATGTTTTCAAAATGTAAAATGGTATATTTTTTGACTTAGTGATTCTGCTTCTAGGATTCTATCTTACATCTCCAAGTATTTTATTGCAGCATGGTTTGCAATATATTGCAAAAGTTTTAAAACAACCTAAATGTCCATCAGTACAAGTCTAGAATATGGTAAATCTAGACAGGGGAATATTATTAGAATGAGAGAGAACTACATTGATAATCAAGATAAACTGTTAAGTGGAAAAAAGTGAGACAGAGAAGAGAGGATGTGTATAGAAAAGAAGAATATATGAATATATGCTTATACAGTCAGAGAACATTTCTAGAAAGATACAAGTGAAACAAGTAGTATTTGCCTCTGAGAAAGAAGAAAAGAAAATTGAGGGAAGAGGTATTTTGATTTTTATCTATAGCATGTTATTTCTTTAAAAACTAGGGAATAAAAGATCTGACAGAAATATGACAAAAGTTTTATTGTCTGTTAATTCTGCACGATGTGTAAATGGCTAGTTGTAACATTGTTCTATGAATATTTCAGTGCATTTAACATTTTCATAATTTAACATGTTTAATTTTTTAAGAAAAGAATGGAGAGGAGATATGACCAGGGCAATAAGGAATATTGAAGAAGGAGAATGGGAAGAATGAAGAAAACTAGACCTGTCAAATACAAAAAGTACAATTTTTAGCTGTAAAGGGATATGTTCGGGCTTCCCAGGTGGTGCCGTGGTTGGGAGTCCGCCTGCCAATGCAGGGGACGTGGGTTCATGACCTGGTCCGGGAGGATCCCACATGCCGCGGAGCGGCTGGGCCCGTGAGCCATGGCCGCTGAGCCTGCGCGTCCGGAGCCTGTGCTCCGCAGCGGGAGAGGCCACAGCGGTGAGAGGCCCGCAAAACGGCAAAAAAAAAAAAAAAAAAAGGGATATGTTCATAACCTTGGTTTCCAAAGCACCTTTTAAAATTTTTACCAAGAAGTATTAAAACATGAAATCAGATCCCCAAAATGCAATTAATTGTCTTTCATCTGTCTCACATACTCCTTTGTAGTTTTAAATCTCTCCCAGTTTCAACTGTATGTCTTCTGTCTTTCTTTACTCCTAAAGAATCCCCAAGGAGATTTCATTACTGCTCTAGACAACTTAATTCATAAACAGATGTCTACTCCTAGAAACCAAGATAATGCAGGAAGCAATTTTATTATGAATTTCACAATATTTACACCATGAGGTACCAAAACCAGAAATGACTTTATAACATTTGCTTGTTAGTCATAATAAGAGAAAACAAACCTTTGAACTATATCAAGACAAACATGGACCATGGCCAAGTAACTGCATTGGGGGAATTGTTAATATCTCTTCAAATCAAGCTTTACTAATTGTTTCAAAACATCCAAAGACTAAAGATGTAGGCAACTTTCTGCTATATGGATATGTCATGTTTGATACAGCAGGTAAGAAGTGGAGAATTAAATTTAGCAATTCTTGAAATGCCTCATTATGGAAGAAATTTGAATTATGTCTATAAAACTACTAAGCTAAAGCCATTCATTTAAGCAGGTATATAGCCTCCTTTTGTGAAGCTCCTTACTTTTTTTTTTTAATTGTGGTATGCCCCACTATTTAGAATTCCACTAGGGGGATTAAGTGATTTTGTTTTCTTCACTATATTTTAAAAATATTTTTCCAAGTAGTCTAAAATGGGCATGTTTTACTTTTATAATTAGAAAAAAATGTCATTGGAAGAAAAAAGAATGTTATTCTCATGCTCTATTTATTCTTCAAGTTTCTGACCTCAGTTTTCACTTTACTTTTTGTCTTTAATAACAAGATTCTCATCATCCCCCCCGCTTCCAGAGCAGGTATTTACTGGTGATATTTTTTTGAAAAAGATGAGCCCCCATTCCCCACTCATATCAACTATGAAAACTCGTGGATATAATCAATTCTTCCCTTCCAAGCCCTTAGTCTTTGAAACACACACACACACACACACACACACACACACACACACACAGGAAAACAATTCTTGATTCATCTCTCATTCAGTTTCCTGTTTTGTTCTCACCATCTTGCATCTGTTCTTTCCACCACAGTTCATTTAAAGAAAATTTTGTCCTGGTTGTTTTCTAACCTGATCTAGGTCTAAGGCAAGAAATAGATCTTTAACAGCAAGAAAAAATGCATGACCACTTCGAAATTCATTTATTGCAAAAAATCTCTTAACTGACCAGTATTTAACTGAACCACTTTCTGTTCTCTCTGTACAAGTTGCCTATCTCCCCAAGAACTTTCATTTTCATTCACTTGGTTGTTTATTTACCTATTCTTGAATATGTTTATGCTTGTTGTTTTTGCTTTAATTATATGCTTTCATTAAGTTGTTCATAAATAAATTGGATAAGTGGAAAAAGAAAAAAACATGTTTTCTATGAAAACTAAGTTGAATTTTTTGGTAAAAATGACCCAGGTGAGTCACTTTAAAAATGTTGCTGAATTTGATATTGGTAGGACAATTGTCAAAGACCTTAGGAAACTGTAGAAATCTAGAAGCATTCTTTTTTTCATATATATAAATTTACTTATTTTATTTTTGGCTGCATTGGGTCTTCATTGTCACATGCAGGCTTTCTCTAGTTGGGCTTTCTCTAGTTGCTGCAAGCAGGGACTACTCTTTGTTGTGGTGCACGGGCTTCTCATCACGGTGGCTTCCCTTGTTGAGGAGCAAGGGCTCTGGGTGCACAGGCTTCAGTAGCTGTGGCACGTGGGCTTAGTAGTTGTGGCTCGCAGGCTCCAGAGCACAGGCTCAGTAGTTGTGGCACATTGGCTTAGTTGTTCCGCAGCATGTGGGATCTTCCAGGACCAGGGATCGAACCTGTGTCTGCTGCCCTGGCAGGCAGATTCCTAACCACTGCACCACCAGGGAAGCCCAGGAAGCATTCTTTACTTAGACAACTTCTCAGTGGACTTTAAAGAAGCTGGCTCTCAAACCCCAATTTCTTCCATCTTGAATCCCTCCTTATCCATCCAACCAGCACACTATTTCTGCTCTCCTTTCCAGCAAGACCCCTGGTGAGAGCTGTCTATGTACAGTCTCCAATCCCTCTCTTCCCATCTTTTTCTTGAATCCATTCCAGACAGGCTTTCACCATGACCACTCTTCTAAAACTGATCTTGTCAAAGTCATCAATCCATTGGTCAATTTTCAGTTTTCATCTTACTTAACCAGTCGGAATCACTTGAATAAGACAATTAACACTTCCTCCTTATAAAACATCTGCTTGAATTTTTATGCACAGTTGACTTCCACACTTATATCTCCAGCCCAGACCTCTCCCTAGTACCCTAGACTCATAGAAACCAGCTTCCTATTCAATATCTGCACTTGAATGACAATGGACATTGCAAAACTACTATGTACAAAGCCAGACCGGTGGTTCCTTTCCCAACTTGCTTCATCCCAGTCTTTCCCTTTTTGATAAATGGAAATTCATTTTTCTGGTAACTCAGCCCACAAACCTTGGAGTTTTTGTTGTTTCTTCTTTTTCTCTACCATCCCATACACAAGTCCATAGCAAATCACATGGAATCTACTTTCAAAATGTATCCAGAATATTTCCCCTTCTCATCACCATCCATCACTATCCAAGTCGCAGTCACCTCTCACCTGAACTGCTACAAGAACTCTAAATGGCCTCCATGCTTCTGTCCTTGACCCACTACCATCTATTTTCAACCCAGCAGCCAGAAGGATCCCTTTAATAAGGTGTCAGACAGTGGTACATGCTCTATAAATCACTATTCATCACTAGTGGATGTATCCTATATCCTAAGGACAAAAAGAACCATAAAGACATTTAGATATTTTGTTAGTAATAATAATAAAATACATACATATAATTATTTGTATATATGAAAGCAAATACATAATTATGTTAATGTTATTAGGAACCAAGCTTTTTAGGGTCAGAGAAAATAGATACAAACATAAAATTTAGGAATTCCCTGGTGCGTCTCAGGGCTCATCCCCTGGGATCGCGGGTGTTTGGAGGCAGAACTGATCTCAGGCACACGATGAAAATCGCGGCTCCCCTGCCTGCCTTTGGCAGCCTGAGAAGCAACTCTTTACTTCCCAGCTTATTCTGCTTTATGTACAACTTCGAAAACTGAGTTTTCCGGGTGAAACCAAGCCCTGAGAATAGAAGTCAAGAAAGCGTTTTACTATGGGGAGAGATTAGAAGCTAGCTGGGAGAGGCCCCGAGGAACCTTCCGGAAAGTTCCGTAGACTTATGTGGGTGGTGTTTTTAGGATTCTGGGTGCAGGTGTTTTTAGAATCTGAACGGATTCATTAAGCAGATGCGCTATACTGTGTGTTTATCTTTAAAATTTTTTTAAGTTGTTACTGCTTTGTTTTGGTTTGTTATTGGATGCTGTGGTCACATTCATTTCAGGGCGCACAAAAAGACTCGGGATGCTGTTTTATAGTAATGAATGAAACTAACTTCAGTGATCGGGCCCTTCAGACACCATCCTCCCACCTCAGGCTCCGCAAGCCACTTCACCAGGTGTTTGTAACTGTCCGGGGCACTTTTGGGTCAGAGATGGCGAACGCAAACCCCATGAAATGTAGGAAACGCCAGCAACTCCCCGGCTTCCTGCCCGAGTGGGGCTGCGGTCCCAAATGGGGCCGGGCTCCGGGCGTCTCTGACAAGTGTCCACCAGTTGAGCGCAAGGGCCAAGGAGCAGCACGCTCGCCACCGCCCGCCTGCACCTCTGGGGACTGGCGCACGGACTCTCGAGCCCGGACTCCCTACTCAGCACTGCCCCGCGGGCTCTCAGCTGACTCGGAACAGTCGGTGCTTTGTTTCAGGCAATCCAGACGGCTACTCGGAGCGCACTGTCCGGCTGTGCCCAGCTGTGCCCAGTCACCACAGCGCGCGGTGCCCCGTCATGCGCCAAAGACGCCAACTCACCTGAACTCCGGCTGCACCAACTGCATGTAGTTGTAGCATCGCTCCAGGATGATTTCTTGAAAATGGGCAGTGGTGCCTGTCCCATTCCACTTCATGTGCTCGGACGAGCGGCGCCACATCCGGACTCCGACCACCACCGCGATGACCACCCCCACCAGAAGACATAGAAACATGCAGAGACAGATCTTGGCTTTCTTGGGTCTGCGGTCGGCCATGGGGTCCAACGCGGGTCGCCCGTGGGGAAGTTGGAGAAGAGGCTGCTGGAGGCTGGGCAGGCAGGGAGGAGAGAGCTAGCTCGGTTCTGAAACTGCACTTCCCCTTTATCTCTCACTTGCCTTTTCTCCGCTTCCTTTCCCACCCCCATTCCCTCCTTCAAAGTTCTTCGATCGCGGTCGCTCGACCAACAAGGATTTCAAGGTCTTAAAAAGCCTTCGTGACCACCTAGAGGGGTGGGATAGGGAGGGTGGGAGAGAGGAAGACGCAAGAGGGAAGAAATATGGGAACATATGTATATGTATAACTGATTCACTTTGTTATAAAGCAGAAACTAACACACCATTGTAAAGCAATTATACTCCAATAAAGATGTCAAATAATAATAATAATAATAATAATAATAATAAAGCCTTCAGCACCTACTACAGCCGTTCACTTCCCAACTTCTGAGCAGAAAGCCACCAGTTTGACCTTACTTGGCAGGCACTCAAAGAACAGACAGAATACAGCCTTATACTCCTCAGTCGGCTCCCTTTATCAAGCCGCACTTTACACTTTACCCACACCTGCTTCCTGGACAGTGTCAAGGCGACTGTCTGCCTCCGTACCTGTGTACATGCAATGCCTTCTGCCCGCAAAGGAAGGCTCTACCTCTACTCTTAATGTTGAGGAATACCTGCTCAGCGCCCTGTAAAGGCTCTACTTAAGCCTTCTCTCCATCGGCATCAGATTAAGCTATGGGTTCAAACTGAGCTCTGGCTGGGTGATGTGGGGTAAGTTACTTGACCTCTCTGTGCTTCAGATGTAAAGTGGACACCATAGCAGTACTCACTTCATGGGGCTGTTATGAGGATTAAATGAGCTCATATTTACGAAGTGTTTAGCCTGGCACATGGTAAGCACTCACTAAGTGTTAGCTATTCCTACCTGCTCCCTGAGGCTGTGGAGGGGATGCAGTTTTGTAATCCATGAGGTGTTGCTTGGAAGTGTCTGTCATGCAGTAAGTACTCAAAGTAGTGGTTCAATAAATAATCCAGTAGCTTTTCCCAGATGCCCCCTACATTGCCTCTCTCAAGGTTTCCTAGCACTAGGAGCATCTGTGACATTTCAGCAGAGACCTAAGGCAAGTGGAAGATCAAGCCAAGAGACTTCCTGGGGCAAGCAATTTCCAGACAGAGGGGAGAGCAGGTGCAAATGCCCTGAAGCAGAAAAGCCCTTGGCCTGTTCCAGAAGCAGCAAGGACCTCATTGGAGCTGGGATGCAAGAGTGAGGGAGGCAGAACAGGAGAGAAGTTCAGAGGGTAAGAGGAGGCCAGGTCACCCATGGCCCTGTAGGACAAGATAGGACTTCTTGGACTGTGAATTTTATTTTTAACCTATTCAAGGTCACTGATTGACTTGATCAGGCATGACATTTTAAAGGCCCAATCTGGTTTCTGCATTGAGAATAAATTGTGAGAAAGCAAGGAGAAAAAGATGGAGACCAGTTATGATGACTTTAACCAGGAGAGTAGTAACAAAAGCAGCAAAGAAAAAAGGAAGTTGATTCTTGATGTAGTTTGAAAGCATAAGCAATGGCATTTACCGATGAGTTGGATGTGGGGTTTACCAGAAAGAGAGGGGTCTAAGATGGAATTTTGGCTTGAGTAACTGACCAGAGAAAGGACAGCATTGCCCTGTATAACAAAGGGAGAACTAGGGGTGAAATAGATTTGGTTTGGGGGAAAAGGTGTGAAGAAAGAATTTGGTTTTGGAGGTGTTAAGTTTGAGATGCCTATTAGATCCCCAAGAGGAGACATCGATAGCTAATTGGGTATAAATATCTGGTATTCAGGCAAGGGTTCAACCCTGGAGACATAAATATGGGAGCCTTTCGCATATAGTTAGTTTTTAAAGCCAAGAGGATACATGAGATCATGTAGAGAGTGTCTGCGGACACAGAAGGAAAGGTTTCCACCATGGGGCACGTGTGCAGAGAGATCAGAAAGATGAGGAGAGCTCCTGCAAAGAGAACTGGGCAGAGAGACCCCTGACACCAGAAGGAGGGCCACTTGGGAGTTACTGGAGCAGCTGGCAGGAGCAGTTTTAGAGGAAGGTCCAGGACAAAGCCAGATGCGAGTAGGTTGATGAGAGTATGTGAGAAGAGAAGGTGGCTTCAGTAAGTTGGCTGACTTTTTTTGGAAGAGCCTTTTTTGTCAAAAGGAACTGAGGACTTGATATTGAGCAGAGACCTGTATAATATGTTTGAAGGATGACAGGGTAACCCAGTGGACAGGCAACAACTGATAATTCAGAAGAGGGGAAATTGCTGTAGCGGAAGAGCTCACATGTAGGTGAGAGGAATCCCAGGCACGAGCTGGTGTGGCAGGTGCTCCAGCCCTCATGGAAGGAAGGTGGAGGACATAGCTTTAGGGGAGGAGGGCTGGTGGATTTGCTGACAGCAACTACGTGTGGACGGTGGCTTCTGACTGCTTCTCAGTGAATAGAGAAAGTCACCTGCTGAGAGTGGGTGGGGCCAGTGCAGCTCAGGAGACCAGGAGGGAGGATGGGGTGGGGACATCAGAGGTTCCCAGGGTGTTGTTAAGGGGTCAGGAAGCTAAAGAAAAGCCAGTCAGCGAGGGTTTCCTTCTTTTAAGCCACGCTTTGTGAAGATGTAGCTTTTGAAACCTAACTCTGGTTACTTTACCCACCCCAACTCCCCACTTGCTCTATTCACAGAAAGCAGGCATGGAAGCCTCCAGCCTCCAAGGGCACCTCGCCCCCCAGCCCCTATGGCACTCCTGTCCTGGGGCCCTTCTCTCTGTCTCCAGCCAACCCAAGCTCTTCCCTGATGCTGGGCCCTCACAGATGCCGTTACCTTCCCACCCCTACCCAACCCCTGCTGAGTTCCTTCAACGTGACTTCCTCAGAAAGCCTTTCCTGACCCCACTGAGCTCCCAAACTGAGTCAGGTCTCCAAGTTGTACACTTTCCTAGCAGAAGAACACAGATGCCAGTGGATCTCCTGGGACAATACAGAACACAAAATCTCTGGTGTGGATCACCCAGACCAGAGAATTTCTTCAAGGTGTCCTCTCCAACTAGACCAGGGTTTTGCTTGAGACTAGGTCTGCAGGAATTAAGACATAGAAAACAAAACTTATGGTTACCAAAGGGGAAAGGGAGGGGGAGAGATGAATTAGTAGTATGGGATTAGCAGATACATACTGTTACAGATTAACAGATACATACTTACGTATATATAAAATAGATAAGCAATGAGGATTAACCATTAACACAGGGAACAATATTCAATACGTGGTAATAACCTATAATGGAAAATAATCTGAAAAAAATACATATATATAACCGAATCAGTTTGCTATACACCTGAAACTAACAGAAAATTGTAAATCAACTGTATTTCAATTAAAAAAAAAAGCTTCAACATATTTCCTGAAGTGGAAATTTAATTGCCCATATACTTCAACCATAATGTTATAACAATAGAAATAATGATCAAAAAGTTAATTTTAAAAAAAGAAAAAAAGAACACAGGCTCTCTGATCAGGTAGACCTGAGTGATCCCTGCCACATGGACAAGTAAGAAAACTTCTCTGAAGGACAAGTTCATCTTCTGTAGAGTTGGCTTAAAAATATCTACGTGCATCACTGAATTATTTTGAGCATTGAATCAGGTGACATATAGAGAGAATAGCTGAGTGACCCCTTAGCAAGTATTCAACAAAGAAGCACTAATAATGGGGGAGCTGCGTGAGGACAGGAAGGATGGCGGTGAGTCAGAGTAGATTTTCGGAAGGCTTTGGAGAGACAGTGACACTAGATGAGTCTGTGGAAGGGCAAGGCAGATTTGCAAAAGGGAGAGAGACATGGAAACAGAACTGTAGGGCAAACTGGGGGCAGACGATGGAATGTCTGGGGCACCAGAGGAGTGACCACCCCCAGGCCACACACCTGGTTAGTGGAAGTGCTGGTCCTAGAATGTGGGTTTCAAGCTCTTATTTTCCTTGGTCAGCTTCATGAGTCATTTTTAAATCATGCAAGTAATACAATCACATTTAAACAACTGGGAATAGAGAAAAGAAGAACATTGCCTCTACTCCCATTCCAAAACCCTAACCCAACTACCATTAGCATTTTGGTATTTCTCCTTCCAGCCTTTTTTTCTAATCTCTGACAGCTTTAAAAGTAGTTATAATATATTATATATATATATATATATATATATATATATATATATATATATATATATATATATATATTTAAATTTCTGCTCTTTCCTCCTCACTGTGCAAATGTGGTCCCTGCCAGGCCATATATCCTTTCCCAAAACCCTAAGCCCAGGCTCAAATCCCAACTCTCCATCCCTAGGTAGCTCTTTGAGCTGGGCATCTTATCCGGTACTCTCCCAGTGTTCAGGCTGGCTGTAAGAACCTGGGAGTGTACGCATAAAGCAAAGAGCAGCCAACTTCCGCGCGATACAGCCTGTAGAAAAGGGGCTTCCTCCTCTTCCCACGCCTCTCACCAGAAGCCCAGCTCCACAAGAGCTTATGTTTTGTCCTAGCACCAGGACAATGCCTAGTATGCAGTTGGCACTCAAGCAATGCCTGCAGAATGAACAACTCCCTCTCCATCAGATTCACCAGCTAAAACCCACCCATGAGTGGGCATCTGTTGTTCATCTGAGAAGTAAAGTGCAGTGTTGAAGGGAGGGGAGCGGAGAGGCTATGATTAATTACATAATTCTTCTTTTTCCTCCTTCAGTAATAATTACTAACATCAATTAGTGTTGAATACTTTGTGTACAATAGCCTACAATATTGTCATCATGTAAATATTTTAGTATTTCCATATTGCAGATGAGGAATCAGAGGCTTAGAAAGGTAAGCAATTTGGCCATGGTTAGTTAATCAAGAAGGGTTTTGAACCGAGACAATCTCATTTCAAGCCTGTCCTACCAACACTACCTCTACGTCCTTAGGCAGCAGATAGTTAATGGGTTCCCACTCTGTGCTGGCCCAGAGTTGACAGACTCAACTTGTTCTCACAGAGGGTTTGTGGTCCAGCGTGAGAACTTCTGGAAACACGTTCTTGGGCATGCATCCACGGCAGCCATGACGCTCTGAGCATCACCGGGAAGCTCAGGGTGGACTTGTTTTCCTAGGAAGGCATTTGTCTCCCTAACGTGTTTTCAAATCAGAAGAAGTGTGAATAGATGCTGAATATCAAAAACAACAGAAACGCCCACTCATTGATGTCAAACACAGCACAGCCTGTCATCTGGGGTTTTTTTCTTCTCGTAGTCTTGTGAAAAGGAAAGCTGCACGATTTCTCCTCCCATATCTTGAAACATAACAAGACCACGTCATTCACTCTTTATTCTGTATTGTCAATGAAACAGATTTAATAGGACTTGGCAGAATGCCTTGGATTGTTTTTAATTCACTTGAGCTGTCTGCTCTTTTTGTAGTGCCCTGGCTTGCTTGTTATGATAAATCAACACAGCCACTTCCTCAGTTAGGGCTAACCTTAGCCTAACAGATTTGGCAACTTCTCAGCTCTCCCCACACTCCACCTCCTTCATCTAGTTCCTTGCTCTTTCCTGAACTTTCAAATGACAGCTTACACACGCCATGTCTAGAATCTTTTACAAGCTCTCTCATTCCTGTCATGAGTTTCCATAGCACCCTATACTTCCTGGTTGTTTTCTCTGTTCATTTGTTTGTTTTTGATCAGTTTCCTCATTCCTCTTGCCCTACACTAGACTTGTTTTTTTTTGTTTGTTTTTTGGGTTTTTTTTTGCGGTACGCGGGCCTCTCACTGTTGTGACCTCTCCCGTTGCAGAGCACAGGCTCCTGATGCGCAGGCTCAGTGGCCATGGTTCACGGGCCCAGCCGCTCCGCGGCATGCGGGATCTTCCCGGACCGGGGCACGAACTCCTGTCCCCTGCATCGGCAGGCGGACTCTCAACCACTGCACCACCAGGGAAGCCCTACACTAGACTTTAATTCGAAGCAGTCTTTTTCTCAGGTATTATCCCAATGACTAGCAAGTCTCTGACACCTAGTAGACACTACAAAACTGCACGGTGATGAATATCACACTTCAATGCAAATCTTTCTTCATTCATATATTCATCCATTCATGCATTAAATATTCATCGAGCACCTACTATGTTCCATGAACTGTTTCAGTTTTTCAACCTCTTTCTCCCAGTTTTATTGAGAAATAATTGACATACATCACTGTATACGTTGAAGGCATTTCCATGAACTGTTTGAGGTACTGGGTATACAGCAGTTTAAAAAATTCAATCCTTATGGAACTTATATTCTAATGGGAGGGGGCAGACATATAATGGACAAAATATGTAAGTAAACCATAGGGCATGTGAGGTAACGATGAGAGCTAGGAAACAAAATAATCAGGAAATGAATAAGGACAAGGGAGGTGGGAGAGAGGATTGCAACATTGGAATGAGGACTAACGAAAGTCTCACTGACAAGATGACATTTGAGTAAGGATCTGAGGAAGGTGGGGTAGCCACAAGATATGGGGGGAAACAGGGTCCCAGCAGAGGGAAGAAAAGAGCAAGGGCAGATAAGAGGTGCCAGGTGCAGAGAGAGCAAGATGAGAGGAAGTGGGAGAAGAGGCTGGAGATCTGATGGCATGTGTGGGGGGTAGGGAGGGTAGATGGACACTCACGGTGCAGAAGAGTGACATTATCTGACTTGATTGTATCAGGCTTACTCTGGCTGCTTGTTGAGAATAAACTAAAGTGCGTGAGAGCAGAAGCAGGGAGAACGTTTAGGAGGCTATGGTGCCGTAATCCAGACGGGAGATGATGGTGGCTTGAACCACGTTGACTTCAGTAGATGTTGGCTGAATTGTGTATATATTTTGAAGGCAGAACTGAGAGTTGTTTATGGAGTAAAGAGATGAAGAGAGGGACTTCCTTGGCAGTCCAGTGGTTAAGAGTCCACACTTCCACTGCAGGGGTCACAGGTTTGATCCCTGGTCAGGGAACTAAGATCCCACATGCCGTGCAGCGCAGCCGGAAAAAAAAAAAAAAAAAAAAAAAAGACAGAGAGAGAAAAAGAGAGAGGTCAAAGACAATTCCAAGGATTCTTGGCTTGAGCAGCAGGAAGGCTGGAGATGTCATTCGCTGAGCTGCAGAAGACAATGAAAGAAGAATTCATTTGGAGAGTGTTAAATTTGAGATGCCCATCACATGCCCAAGTGAAAATATTGAGGAGAAAAACATCATGCCAGGCTTTACAAATATTAACCCATTCAATCCCCATAACAATCCATGAGATAGGGAGCATTCTTGGCCCCATTTTACAGGGGAAGACTGAGACTCAGAAAGAATGAATGACTTACCCAAGGTCACCAAGCCAGTGGGTAGTGGAACTGGGCAACTGGGATTCAAACCCAAGCCATGGGGTGCAGAATGCATGCTCTTCTACACCATACTGCCTCTTAGCTAAGAAAACACACACACACACACACACACACACACACAAACACCCCTCATTCCAATCACTTAAGAAAATCCTTGCCATTAGCTCTGAGCTGATCACTGTGGCCAGGTCCTGGCATGCTTTATTAGACTAGGTCTGAGTCTCCTGCTGCCTGAACTGGGTGGGGGTAGAGGTCCACATGAGGGGAAGTTCTCCACAGGACAATCAGGATATCATCCCCAGAAGAAGGGTGAATAGATGCTGAATTTCAAAGACAACAGGAAAGCACACTCATTGGTGTCAAATTTAGCCCACTCATAGCAACTTGGGCAAAGTTTATACATTAGTCATTCCACATATGCATTTCAAACCACCCAGAACAACCCAAAAATCATGCCAAAATTTTCTCAACGGATTTTCTTATAAGATGTTTACTTGATTCCCTGGGACACTTGTGCTTTCCGTTCTTATATTCCAATACAGAGAGGCTAAAGGTCAAATATCTCAGCTGGGAGGAGGAACACATTCTTGAATATCTAAGAGGCACTGTGAAATGATGTTTTCTCAACCTAGGATTTTTCAGAGCAGGCTAAAAACAAAATAAACAGAACACTCAAAAGAAAGCACCAAATAGAATTCACGGAAAGTAAGGGTACTGAAAATCATTCACTGATTTTCTAATTTTTTTTTAATAAACAAGTCTTTAGAGTCATTTTAGATTCACAGCAAAACTGAGCAGAAAAGAATGAGTTCCCATATACCCCCTTCTCCCACGCATCCACTGCATTGCTGCATTGCCCACCCTCAACCTCCACCACCAGCGGGGCACATTTGTTACAATCCAGAAACCTACATTGACACATTATAATCACCCAAAGGCCATAGTTTACATTAAGATTGATTCTTGGTGCTGCATACTGAACAGGTTTTGACGAATACATAATGACATGTAACCCCCATCATAGTAACATATAGAATAATTTAACTGCTCTAAAAATCCTCTGTGCTCTCCCTATTCATCATTCCTTTCCCCCTAACCTCTGGCAACCACTGATCTTTTTACTGTCTCCATAGTTTTCTCTTCTCCATAATGCCATATAGTTGGAATCATACGGCATATAGCTTTTTCAGATTTTTTTTTCCACTTGATAACCTCCATTTAAGGTTCCTCCATGTCTTTTCATGGCTTGATAGCTCATTTGTTTTTAGCCCTGAATAATATTCCATAGTCCAGATGCACCACAGTTTATTTTTCCATTCCACTACTGAAGAACATCTTGGTTGTTCTGTTTTCTGAGACTAAATTTATTTCAACCTAATAAATTGTAAAATTCTGATTATTTTACTTAATAATTAGTAGTCTAAGCAAAGTTCAAATTTATCTTTTAGAAAGATATCCCTTCTTGAAAAGTAACCGCTCTACAAATAATTTTTTTATAATATCAACTTTGTGCTCATATGTAATTTTCTAAATTAAGAAGGCTACAAAGACAAAAATAAAATTACTCATAACTTCACTCAGAAATAAATATCATTAATATTAACAATTTGTTGTTATGTATACATATATATATATATATGATTTTCCTAACATTTATACCCTAGGATTTTAACACAGATACTTTACCCTCTTTAAAAATTCTTCAGGGAATTCCCTGGCGGTCCAATGGTGAGGACTCTGCATTCTCACTGCCAAGGGCGTGGGTTCGATCCCTGGTCAGGGAACTAAGATCCCCTCAAGCTGCGCAATGTGGCCACAAAATTAAAAATAAAACCAAAAATTCTTCATAAGTAGTATCTCTAATAATGCATAGTCTTCCATAGTATTGTCCTACCATAGTTTATTTGATCATTATCTCAATTCCAACTATTTCCAATCTTTTGCTATGTTATGGTAAAAAAAAAAAAAAAGTCCTCTGGGCACATCCCTTAAGATTTTCTTACAATAACTTCTGGAATTTGAATAAAATATTATTCTTTTTTTTTTTTTTTTTTGCGGTAGGCGGGCATCTCACTGCTGTGGCCTCTCCCGCTGCAGAGCACAGGCTCCGGACACGCAGGCTCAGCGGCCATGGCTCACGGGCCCAGGAGCTCCGCGGCATGTGGGATCCTCCCAGACCGGGGCAAGAACCCGTGTCCCCTGCATTGGCAGGCGGACTCTCAACAACTGTGCCACCAGGGAAGCCCCAAAATATTATTCTTGATGTTAGAAGATAAAGGACAAAAATCCGAAGAACTGGGAATTACAACATATTTTAAACTTATAATCATTAAAACTGGTTGGAAGAAATTTTCCCATATCAAGGTATGAGGAAGTCATTCTGGCTTATACACTATTTAACTTAAACTTTATGCTAACTAGAACAGCCTGTTTTGTGGCCTATTCTAACATACATTGTACATTTGCTTTAACTATTAAAGAAAAGAATGCATTTAAAAATCAAAATGGAATAACTGTGGTCCAGGCATCCAAAATGAAGCCTGGTGGCCACTGTGGTTTCAGACACAGTCCTGCAACACTGAGAACTGAATTTTCTGAACTGAATCAGACTCAAGGACACCATCAACTATTCTCAAAACAACATCTGCTGCCAGCTGCCAACTGCAAATTTATGATCCCAAGTTCTCCCCTTGTAACTATGCAACCATTTCAGACCCCAACCAATCCTTGCTTATCAAGCATCCTTACTTCTTGCCAGCTCCAATTATGATTCTTGACAAATGACATGTAAGTTGGGGGGTTTTGCCTTTATAAGACTCCCCCATTTTGTAGTCCAATGGAACACAATTCAACTACTTCTTGAGCCTGAGTCTCCTGGGCTATAGTCCTCAGTTTGGCTCAAATAAAACTCTTTTCTATTCCTATTATAGATTGTTTATTGATTATCTCCATCGACATTGTTTGATATAGTCTGCTGGTTATCAGAAAAACTCACCTGTAGTCTACTTTGGTACCAAGCATGGGCCCCTTGTGAGCACCCCTGCCCCTCCTACTCCCAGCTTCACATCACTCTTCAGGTGCTTCAGTGAGGTTTTCCTGATATCTGGATCTCCTTGTATTGGGTAATGTTCCAAAACTTTTATTTGAGCTATTATCTTAAGACTTGGAGTCTTAAGGGGGGTACCAGCATATTTCCTAGATGAAAAGGACCTAGGGGGAATTTCCTAAGCAGAGGAGCTAGAGGGGAGTTCCTAGCAGGGGACCTCGTAGGAAGTTCTTAGGCAGAGGACGTAAGGGGAATTTCTAAGCAAGGAACCTAGAGGGCATTTCTAGGAAGGAAAGACCTAGAGGGAACTTTGGAGTGAACTGAGTTGGCTAATCTTTTTTAATGTGGCTTAAAATTGGAAGGATTTGTACTTTACAGAAAAATGAAACTGAAAGAAAATGGAAAATTGTGCTTCTAAAGTCTACCATCTCCCAGCCACCCACTGGAACTCCAGCTGAATTCATGTACAATTGAGATGGACCCAATACTTGTAAGTACAATAATTCTCTCACCCTGAAATGACCAAGATGGGGCTCTTTTGACATTCCCAAACTGGTTTTTGTGTATGCAGTTAGAGAAAGTTAGCTTGATAAAACAGTTTTTCAAACTTCTCACCCTGAGAGAACAAAACTATTCCTAGGAGAAAGATTAAAGCTGTAACTCTTTTATCATGTCCTTGAAATGTAAACACATCCCACACTGCCTGAGACTATGGCTTTGACTCAATTAGTAGAACCTAAAACTAAAAGAAAAAAAAAAGGCCTTTGAAAACTCAAGCAAGTAAACTTATTCTTACTATTATTTATGAGCAAATGAGTTTTATATTGTAAAGCATGATTCATGACTAAGTTTTAAAATGAAAACTATGTGATCTCTATGTCTATCTAGATGTCTGTATGTAGGTTACAAATATATGTTTCTACCTCTGGATGGTAAAAGAGCTGTTTTTGATTGAATTAAAAACAAGTGCTTACGAATTAAATATTTCTAAATGTAACATGAAGTAACCTAATTTTTTTTAAGGATCACAAGATGAGAAGAAGGCGACAGCAGTCGTAGACAGCTGTAATCCAAGAATCCGGGCCAAGCCTGTATGATCCATCCTACTAGTTCAGTTGAACTGTTTACCAAATGTTTATCTCCCTGTCAAAATTGAAAGCTATTGTTTTACTTCTAGCTAACTCTTGCCCCAATATACAGGAAGGAAAGAAAATTCTTTAGTAACGTTGTCAGAAAGTATAGCTACTGAGTCTAACCAATTGTTGGATCTGTCATCAAATTCCCAGGTCAATACAAGACTGATATAAGCCTCTCATAATACCTGTCACCAAATTTTCAGGTCTTCCTAATGTTACCATCCACCTAGACCGACCTCCCTAACTTTACAGGTTCAAATTTTTCAACAGATTAACATGTCCAGTCCTTGTCTGATACCATCCTCAATCCTTAGAGATCAAGCACAATAACCCCAGACTACTTTGTTTTTTCGCTTACTTAAACTGAATAAAGTCTTAAAGAGTAAAATGTGAGTAAATTATGCCAGCAACTCCCACATGTTAAATACCACACAAATGACTTTTGGAAACCTTGCAAGAGAAATGACCCATGGTTTGATGTTGTGTTGACAAAATTTCCAATAAGAGCACCCTGGGAGGGGTCACTTTGTGTCTTCACATGTGATACTGAAAGTGACACACCTTCCCAAGGATGGGCACATAAATGTCTTCATAGCTGGAAAATAGAAGGTTTATTTTTATTGGGTTTATATTATGCATTGTCTGTATGTAAGGAAACAGATTAACCTCCTTCTTCTCTTCATTACAGAGTCAAGAGATCCATGTTAGCAGAATACCAAGAAACCTGGTGGCAAAGTCTTTTGGGAATCTTGGTTCCTAATGCAGGAGTATGTATAAAGAAAAATATGATTAGAAATCTATCATCACCATTGCTCAAATAGCCAAGAAGACTGCAAAAATCATTGTAGCACAACAGACATGCCTAAACTCCTTAGCCCAAGTAATGTTAGATAACAGGGTTGCCTTAGATTCTATGCTGGCTAAACAAGGAGTTGTTTGTGCTATTGCTCATACTACTTGTTGCATTTGTATCAATACCTCTGGAGAAGTTGAAATTCACCTAGAAAAAATTTCCCAAAAGATAAAATGGTTATAAGATGTAAGACAAACTGACCCTTTAAATGATCTGTTCAGTTATCTCCCCTCAGGAATAGACAATTTTTTCTGCTTTGCTTTATAGATGATTGTCATTGTCATAGTATGTATTACTATCTTTTCCTAGCTATTAAACTACTTATGACATGTATCACTGTTTGCTTTAAGTCTTCTGCTAAAAGTACAGGTACAGTCATAAATATATTGAGCAGATTGTACATATGCTTTTGTATATATGATGCAGACAAAATATATACAGTTGTATACATACACATACACATATATATAAATGCATAGTTTATAATTAAGTGTAAAACTATTCACAAAAAAGAAAATGGTCTATAAACACTAAAGTTAATGTCACAAAAATTTACTTGTTCATTCATGTTCACACTTCAAAACTATGCATTGAACCTACTCTATGCACCTGGCTGTGGACTATATTCTAAGAATATAAAGACTTTAAAGCCAAGGTGTCTGCCCTGTACAGGTCTATATTCTGTTCTGGAGAAAGAATTCTTATTAACTAAGGATAATTGATTGTTATGCACATCATGATATAAGCTCATTGACAGAAGTGTAGTAGCAGGAGTGAGTGAATAGTGAATAAACTAAAATTAGAATTTCACTAGGTCCTCATTCATAAATTATTTGATCACATTTTACATACAGTCCTAGAGCTTGGTTTTCCAGCTACCAGCTATAAACAGCCTAAAGGTAAGAGTAAAGAAACTACCTCCTTTTTTTTTAACACTTTAATGTGTGCCTATATTATCCCATACATGCATTATTATATGCAGTATTATCTCATTTAAATTTCACACTCAGTTAACCATTTTTCCTTTTAGAATGATAGGGTGGCACACTGGATACCAAAAAAATGCTGTTGCTCAGAATTACACAGCCAGAGTGGAATTTCAAAATCTCATTTTTTTTTCAGTGTGTTTGTCTTAATTTTTCCCAGTTTTATTGAGATATAATTGACATACATCACTGTATAAATTTAAGATGTACAGCATAATGGTTTGACTTACATATATTATAGAATGACTGCCACAATAAGTTTAGTTAGCTTCCATCATCTCATATAGATACAAAAAAAAAGAGAGAGAAAGAAAAAAGAGAAAAAAAATTTCCTTGTGATGAGAACTCTTAGGAGTTTCATGTATATCATACAGCAGTGCTAACTATTGTCATCATGCTGTACATTACATCCCTAGTATAGTTGACACTTGAACAATGTGGAGGTTAGGGATCAACTGCCATGTAGTCAAAAAACCACATACTGCTATCTCTGAAGTAAAACAAATGAACTGATAAAAGACTCACCCAAGGGCAGGAAGCTGAAATAGTTTGGATGGAATCAGCACTCAAACCCTGGTTCTTTCTAGTCTCCATATTGTGGTCTCTGAAAACAAATTTTCCCCATATGTAGTTAATGTAAAGATCTGTAAAATGAAAATATAGGTACTATATTTATTGAAAAAAATCTGCATATAAGTGGACCCTCACAGTTCAAACCCATGCTATTCAAGGGTCAACTGTACTTATTTACCTTGTAACTGGAATTTTGTACCTTTTGACCACCTTTCTCCAATTCCCTCTCCCCCAAAACCCTGCCTCTAGTAACCATAAATCTAATCTCTTTTTCTATGAGTTTATTATTTTTGTTTTTAGATTCCATATACAAGTGAAATCATTTTAAATTGGATTATTTGATTTGTTTTTTGCTGTTGAGTTGTATGACTTATTTATACATTTTAGATATTAACCCCTTATCAGATATATGGTTTGCCAATATTTTTTCCCATTCCACAGGGTTTTTTTCACTTTGTTGATTGATTCTTTTGCTGTGCAGAAGCTTTTTAGTTTGATGTAGCTGCTTTTGCTTATTTTTGTTGTTGTTGCTTGTGCTTTAGGTACTATA
The DNA here is from genome assembly GCF_025265405.1 of Mesoplodon densirostris. Classification (NCBI taxonomy): domain Eukaryota; kingdom Metazoa; phylum Chordata; class Mammalia; order Artiodactyla; family Ziphiidae; genus Mesoplodon; species Mesoplodon densirostris. The sequence continues at coordinate 63,701,079 of NC_082661.1, forward strand.
TCCAAAATATCGTTGCCAAGACACATATCAAGGAGCCCTTTTCCTACATTTTCTTCTAGGCGCTTCATGGTTTCAGGTCTTACATTTACGTTTTTAATCTATTTTGAGTTAATTTTTGTGAGTAGTGTAAGATAAGGATCTTTTTTTCAGTAAGAAAGAAAGAGAGTGAGACAGAGAGACAGAAAGAGAGGAGGGAAGGAAGGAAGGAAGGGAAAGAAGAAAGAAACTATGCCATATTTAATGTTCAAACAAAAATATTTTATTCATGCTTACTATATAAGGAAAACTTATGTCTTCATCAGACAACTATTAATTCATTTTTTCAATTTGCTTAATTAATACCTGTGTTGAGTTTACCATATGCCAGCACTACTATATCAGCAGTGAACAAACCAGATGAAAATCCCTGCCCAGCCAATGTTCATAGCAGCATTGTCATAATAACCAAAAAGTAGAAACAACCCAAATGTCCATCAACTAATATATGTATAAACAAAATTTGATGTACCTGATGCTGAAAACTTGGTCTCTGTGCACTGGTGCCAAATCGAATCTTGGATACAAAGTTTGGGTGAAGTAGAAAAGAATACCTTTATTGCTTTGTCAGACAAAGGGGAACACCGAAGACTCGTGCTCCTCAAAATTGTGTGTCCCTACCTGGGAGGATTTGGTGAGGAGTTTTGTAGCAGTTGTTCAAGGGTGGGGTTGCTGGTAAGGATTAGGGTGTGTGCAGGGCGTGCATTCCTTTAATCTGGCCTCAGGTGGTCTTCTCTGGAATGAAGAACACTAACATCTTCCATTTGTTGAGGGTTTTAGTTCTGTAAAGAGCTCAAAGATATTGTTATGTGTATCCCTTGAGGCAGAACCAGGACCCTGCCCCAAGGCTGCACTATTGTTTCTTGGCTGCTCCTCCCTTATCTCTGCATCCCCTCCCTTCCCTGGTTAGCAACTGTTGGGACCTGCCCTATGAACTCAGGGAAGGTCATGGAGGCTGAAGGCTGTTCCCTACAAACAAGAAACGGGGGACACAGAAAGGCTTCCATGCCCAGGAGTCCCACAGTGTCCTGTTCGGTTTCATACCCATGCAGTGGGATAATGTTCAGCCATAAAAAGGAATGAAGTACTAACACATGCTATAACATTGTTGAACCCTGAAAACATTATGCTAAGTGAAAAAAGCCAGTCACAAAAGACCATATATTGTATAATTCCATTTATATGAAATGTCCAGAACAAGCAAATCTATAGAAACAGAAAGTAGATTACTGGTTGTGTTACCAAATGCCAGTTTGTGTGCCCCAAGCATAGTGAGGCCAAACAAACCAAAACGTCAGAGTTTGGAACAGAAAAAGGTTTATTGCAGGGCCAAGCAAGGTGAAAAGGTGACTCATGCTCAAATAACCTGAACTCTCTGATGGTTTTCAGGGAGAAGTTTTTATAGACAAAATTTGGGGTGAGGGCTACAGGGTAGTGACTTTCTTCTGATTGGTTGGTGGGGAGGTAACAGGCTGGTGGTCCAGGAATCTTGTGTTCAGCCTGAAATCACCATCCTCCACCTGGGTGGGGGCCTTGTTTCCAGCAGAAGAACTCAAAGGTATTGTTAGACACATTCCTTGAGGAGGAACCAGGACCCTGCCCCAAGGTTGTACTATTTTTTCTTGACTGTTCCTCCCTTGTTTCTGCATTCCTTCCCTTCCCTGATTAGCAACTATTTGAATCTGCCCTTTGGAACTCAGGGAAGGTCAAGGAGGCTGAATGAAGCCTATTTCCTACAAACAAGAGACAGGGGACATGGAAAGGATTTGTACAAGGGAGGGCCCCACAGGGTCATGCTCCATTTCAGTTGCTTAGGGCTGGATTGTAGGGGCAATGGGGAGTGACTGCCAATGGGTATGAGGTTTCTTTTGGGGCTGATAAAAATGTTCTAAATTTAGATTGTGAGATTGCTGCAAAACTGTGACTATACTAAAAATATACATTGAATTGTATACTTTAAAAGGATTAATTTTATGATGTGTGAATTATATCTCAATAAAAATGTTAAAAGAAAAACCCTGCCCCCCATGGCATTTACATTCTGTAGTGCAGCTTCCTCCCATTTCTCCTGGATCTGATATGAAGCCAGCCCATTTCATATCTCATGGTCCAGGTTTCAGTTCCTTTGTGCAGAAATCTGGGCAGTAAGCTCTCTACTGAACCAGTAGTGTAATCTAGATATTATTCCTGGTTCTTTCTTAATTCCTTCACCCTCCTAGAAATTCTGGAACTTAATTTCTTATAATGCACTATTGGGAGATAATTCTGTTTTACATATCTAAGAACTCTGACTATGGCAGAGACCAAGTAACTTAAGACCCATCCAGTTCAAGGCATTGACTCCTATAGACAATACTGTACAAAAGGCATTGAACTGTGAAGACTGTAGCTCCATGGTGCCACCCACAGTGAAGACCAGCATACCACTTGCGATGGACAACACATGACTCAGGTGGGAAACACTTTGTTCTGTTTCATTATAGGAATGACACCAAATAACTTATACGTATTAAAACCATTAATTGATATTGAATATAATTAATCAAAATGCTGGTGCTATTATATTTTTAAAAATTGAACATTTACTCTCCAATGAATTACCTGTAAATGAAAATGAGTCTCTGTAATATTAATATTAACAGGAAGAAGTGTTGAAAAGAGGGTGAGATTGCAGAGATGTTTTAACAGGAGGACCACTGTTTACAACAGTCCTGGAGCTGTGTGCTTTGTCCTCTGACAGACAGGAGAAGGTCCATCTTGTTAGCTAAGGTTACAAGACAGAGACATAGTGGAACTGGGGTGGATCTTGGAGCCCAGAAAGGCACTGTGAAGACTGACCATCATGGAAAGAGAACTGATCAGCCACTGCACAACTGTATATCACACAGAAAAACTGTGAAAGTCACTCCAAACCTCATCCTCTGAGGCCACCAACAGGAATAACAACCTGACACACCTGAAGGACACTACAATAACCCAAGTTTATGGTGATGGCCTGATTCATGCAGAAAGGATTCACATTCTATTCAGGATACCAGCTTCACAAGGCCAGGAAGTACATAACACACTCTAAGTCACAATGGTTTTCAGTCTTTCTTAAACTATCTACCACATTCTCACCACATCTCCACTCAACTGCAGAAAATGGTTGAGTGTCACTTCCTGAGTGTAGCTTGTACTCAAGATGTAACTTCAACATGTTTTTTTCAAATACATCCCAACCCCAGCCCTGCCCTGCAGTGAAAACCTTTAGCCACAAACAAAAATGGCTAAAACCAAAATATTGGAGATTGGTAAGAAAAGTTCTCAGCTAACTGGGTGTTTCATGGGGCTAAACCCATTCTTCTCCTGAGTGTCTTTAATAGCTAAGTTTTACTGCACAGTCTATTTTCACAACCTTTAAAAGGCCAGGACTTCTTGTATTTTTCTTTTATGAGAAAAACTTCCCTCGACTTGTTATGAACAAAACTTGGGTCCACTCACCTTTGTGCAGCAAAACCAAATTTACTGACTCTGGGTTGTGGTGAAGGAAAGTTCAGCATTTATTGTAAGCACCAAACAAGGCATCTGGATGGCTAATATTCAAAAGAACCAAACACCCTGATGGTTGTCAGGGAAAGGTTTTTAAGGACAGAGTGAGGGAGGAGGTTGCAGGGTATGTGATCAGCTCATGGACATTCTTCTGATTGGTTGGAGGTGAGGTAATTGGGAGCCAATATCATCTTCCTCTGGTTCCAACTGGTCTGGGGTCAATGGGCTTGTGGGCAGCATACAGTTAACTTCTTCCACCTGGTGGGGGTTTCAGTCTCTGCAAAACAGATCAAAGGACATGGCTCAGAATATTATCTAGAGCCCCTGGGGAGGAACTAAATATGCTCGACTTTGTTTAATGGCTAAACTGTTTTTATTTTGTCTCACTTGAGTGTTTTCCTCTGTTTCTGCATTTTCTCACTTCCCTGATTAAATTTATTCTTTGGAACTTGAAGAAGGCCTAGGAAGCTAAAGGTTTTCTACAAACAAGAGGCAGGCAGAGAACACGGTAGGGGGGTGGGAGTGGGGTGTCTGTCCTGAGAAGGCACTATGGTCGTTTAAAAACCCACATTGCGGGCTTCCCTGGTGGCGCAAGTGGTTGAGAGTCCGCCTGCCGATGCAAGTGACACGGGTTCGTGCCCCAATCTGGGAGGATCCCCCATGCTGCGGAGCGGCTGCGCCCGTGAGCCATGGCCGCTGAGCCTGCGCGTCCGGAGCCTGTGCGCCGCAACGGGAGAGGCCACAACAGTGAGAAGCCCGCGTACCGCAAAAAAAAAAAAAAAAAAAAAAAAAAACAAACAAAAAAAACCCCACATTGCTCTGTATTAGCAAAAACACTGGAAAGTGATTTTTTTCACATTTGGTTGTTATTGTTAATGGTGTGTTTTGTTTGGATTTCCTTTTTTTTTTTTCCCCCAGAGTCCATGGTTACTTGCAAAATAAAGATTTATTTTACTGTGTAATTTTGAAGTGTATGCCTGTTGCAAGGAATGAGAGGATTTTTCAGACTATCTTTGGAACCCTAGGGCTTCTATCAATCAACACAAAACTTGCCCTGATGGAGGAATTCCCAGCTCTCAGATTACCTTACCTTTTTCCCCTGAAACCTCTAGACCATTGGAATTAAAAGCTGGAGTCTTTTAAATAATTAAGAAATTTGTTTCTTTGGAGGTGGGGTGTAGTGTTTATCTGCAGTAATAACCAAATGTCTAGATTTTCTTCAAACTGGGTTCTCGGAGTACACATCAAGTTTGCATTCAGGGATACATAAACACTCCGAGACGTTCATCCTTCTTAAGAAGCAGCACTCTACACTGACTAAAGTTTCTATCTGGACTCAGCATTTATTTTCATCTTTGGAGGTTTTCATTTGGAAATAATATGTGGTTGTTCAATTCACTGCTAGACCATAGTCAGCAAAGAATTAATATATCAATACATCAGTCTTACAAATGCATTTACTCCTTGACCCACTGACTCCATATCTAGGAATTTATCTTGCAAATATCCCTGCCCACATAAGAAACGATGGGTATACCAGATTATTCACTGAAACACTGTTAATAAGAGAAATGACTGCAAACAAACCAAATGATGTCCCCAACAGGGGATGGGTTAAATAAATTGTGAAACATCTCTCCCATGGAATATTATGTAGCTGTAAAAAAAAAATAGTGAAGAATTGCTGTATGTGCTGATACAAAGTAATCTCTAGGATATATTCGTAAGCAGAAAAACGCAAGATACAAGGCATTATTTATGGAACACTCTCTTTTGTGTAAGAAAATGTAGAGAGTAATAATATTCATTCATATGTTCTTGTATTTTCACAAAGAAACAAGTGGTTATCAGAGTGAAAGGAAGGGGACAAAACAGGTGACAAGGGTGGGAATGAGGCTTTTTATGTTGTTTGTATTTTTTTTTTAAGCTTGTTGCTCTTTTTTTTTTTAAGACCATACTTCATTCAGATTTCTTTTGCTTTTTTTTTTTTTAATTTTATTTATTTATTTATGGCTGTGTTGGGTCTTCGTTTCTGTGCAAGGGCTTTCTCTAGTTGCGGCAAGTGGGGGCCACTCCTCATCGCGGTGTGCGGGCCTCTCACTATCGCGGCCTCTCCCGTTGCAGAGCACAGGCTCCAGACGCACAGGCTCAGTAATTGTGGCTCACGGGGCCAGCCGCTCCGCGGCACGCGGGATCCTCCCAGACCAGGGCTCGAACCCATGTCCCCTGCAATGGCAGGCAGACTCTCAACGACTGCACCACCAGGGAAGCCCTGTTGTTTGTATTTTTGAACTATGTGTAAGTATTGCCTTTTCAGGAATAACATAAAAATCGCCCAATGTAATCTAAAACAACTTATAATATATTAGAAGAATGAACCCTTGAGACAGCATGTGTTTCTCATCAGGCATGCTTATCGAATCACCTTCCAGTTGAGAAACCAACAAAATTGTGTATGCAGCTGCATCCTTTATTGTTTCTTCATATGACTCAGAACCACACAGAGTAAATGACAACATCCTTCCTCTAGGCATTGGCCCCTCCACACCCACCCCAGGGACCCTGAGAACAGAGCCAGCAGACCGGAAGTGCTCTTAGAGAGCAGCCCTGGTAGATGCGTGCATGACTAAAAGACTATTTGGAAATTCAGAAATCTTTCCAAGCTACACATGACTGTTTCCCTGGGTCTCTTGAGGCCCGAGTTCACAGTCGGGTCACCGTAACCCTAAGAACCTCTATCTCAGTGCCTTTTGAAGCCTCCATGTATTTTGTAGAATATCAGCTCCTTTCCAAGAGTCTCCACCTCACTCTCTCTATGGGTCCTCATGAGGAGTATTGCATCTCTGGTCACAATGTCTGCCTATGGCCGGTGGCTTCTGTCAGGATTTTCCTTTCTTGCTCAGCCCCCACTGGTGATATGTACTGAAAAGGCAGAGGGCTGGACACCTCCCACTTGATCCTCCAGGTTCTCCACCCACTTCCATTTGGCTCTCTGCCCCCAACCTACCCCAGAGGGAGGAAGGAGAAAGCTATGTATTTCCTGTCTTAGTTCATTTGGCTACTATAACAAAACACAAAGACCAGGTAGCTTCTAAACAACAGAAATTTCTTTCTCAGTTCTGGAGGCTGGGAAGTCCAAGATCAAGGCACCAGCATGGCCGTGTTCAGGTGAGGTCCCTCATCCTGGTTCACAGATGGCACCTTCTCACTGTGTCCTTACATGGCAGAAGGGGAGAGAGATCTCTGTGGGTTCTTTTTCATAAGGCACTGATTCCATTCATCAGGCTCCACCTTCATGGTTAAGCACCTCCCACCAGCCCCACCTCCTATTACTACCATCTTTGGGGGTTAGGATTTCAGTACATGAATTGGGGGCACACAAACATTCAGACCACAGCCATTGCCCCAGCTGGCTCCTTCCTTGCAGGGTGGCCTCCCACCTGCCGGATTCATTGACAGAAGGTCACTGCTGCTCTCAAGGTGACCTCTCCATGGGACTCTTTCCTTCCAGATTCTTGCGGCCACCTCTTCCACTGGTCCCTTTAGGCAGTGTTTCTGCACACTCTCAATATCTTTGTAAATGGTTCTTTGTTAAACCTTCTTCAAATTATCCAAATTTGAGTGTGTCATCTGGGTCTTGCTAGGACCCTGAGGGAGTAGACTGGCCCTGCCTGCAAAGCAGTTTGATTTTGCACCATCATTGCTTTTGAGGACCACTCTCACTGGGAACCTGCATCTATGCCATAGTTGGGTCACTCTTTGGTAGCTCGGCCCCCCTCCCAACGATGCTATTCGTGGCTCTGTGTCTCACAGTGCCTTCTGTCCCTAAGGCTTTCCTTCCCAGAGAGAGATGCTGTTAAATAATTACACTAGGACAAAGGAAACCAACTGGCACTATGGGCCAAACAGGATGTATGATGTCCACACACACACACACACACAACAAATCTCTACTACACTACAGATATAATGATAACCTTCTAATTCTTCTCCACTTTCCAGAATTCCTTTGTTACCTGATAACCCCTCCCACAATGGATTTCCAAAAGCCCCATGCCATCAGCCCAGACCTATCTGAACCCCAGGGATAGACACAGCTTTGATAAAAGCTCAAAAACACGTAATCTGACATTTTAGAAGAAGAGTAGAGTGTCTTGTATTTTAGATATGACATTATTTCAAAGACATAGAGGTAGAGAGTAATCCATTGTCAGATGAAACTTTACCAGAATAGCACTTCACCTCCTTAGGGATTGGTATTTGATTGATATCCTCAACCAGTATTTGGGGGCATCAGTATGCTGTGACCAGAAGGCTCTTTCCAACAGGCCTCCAATGGCTTTTCATCATATTCAGAGAAAAGTCTGCAAAATGGCCTGCAAGATCCAACCCAATTTGGCCTCTTTCCTTCTGTCACACTGATCCCACCATCCTGGTCTCCTTGATTTCCTTGAACAATTCAGACACACAGCCCCCCAGGGCCTTTGCTCCTGAGGCTCTTGCCTGAAATGTTCTTTCCACAGAGATCAGTTTGGCTTAATCCCTCCACTCCTTCAAATCTTTGTTCAAATATCATCTCAGGGAGGTGTTTCCAGAACTCCTTATGTAAAACAGTAACCCCCAGCCCAACACTTTCTATCATCCTTCTCTGGTATATTTTTCTTGATAGTATGTATCACCTTCTAAAATACAATTTACTTCTTTATAAAGACTATCCCCCCACCCCATACTAGAATACGCACTCCAAGAAGGCACGGATTTTTGTCTGCTCACTGAAGTAATCCTAGCAGTTAGTGCTTGGAACCTATAGACACACAATATTTGTTGGATGAGTTAATGATTAGAGCACAGATCTGATCATCCATCTCCTTTGTCCAAGTTTTTCAGTCTTCAATAGTTCCACATTTCTCTAAGGACAAAACTAAAGCTTTTTAGCATACTTGTAAACTGGCAGCAATTCACCTTCTGGTCTTATACAAGCCTCCCTCCCCTATTGCCATGAGTTGTAAGAGAAGAACTAAGATGATCTGTGAAAAATGAGAAATTCTGGGTTTTCATTGTTGTGTTGAGAAAAAAGAAGCAAGGATGTAAACATAACATGACTAAGGAAATGGTGAGTATTATTTATAATACTCACCATTATATACATAATAATACATGGAAATGGTCCATGTATTATTTAGCCTACTCAGCCCTCCTCCCTTCCTGGACCAGCACGACGTTTCTTCTAAAGCATTGCTTTTTCTCTTCTGAATAGAAAATATTATATGTGGAACCTAAAAATATTACATGTGGAATCTAAAATAATGGTACAAATTAACTTATTTGCAAAACAGAAATAGAGTCACAGATGTAGAAAAAAACAAACGGTTACCGGGGGGGAAAAGGGAGGGAGGGATAAATTGGGAGATAGGGATTGACATATACACACTACTATATATAAAATAGATAACTAGGGCTCCCCTGGTGGCGCAGTGGTTGAGAGTCTGCCTGCCGATGCAGGGGACACGGGTTCGTGCCCCGGTCTGGGAAGATCCCACATGCCGCGGAGCGGCTGAGCCCGTGAGCCATGGCCGCTGAGCCTGCGCGTCCGGAGCCTGTGCTCCGCAGTGGGAGAGGCCACAGCAGTGAGAGGCCCGCGTACCGGAAAAAAAAAAAAAAAGATAACTAATAAGGACCTACTGTATAGCACAGGGAACTCTACTTAATACTCTATAATGACCTATATGGAAAAGAATCTAAAAAAGAGTGGATATATGTATATGTATAACTGATTCACTTTGCTGTATACCTGAAACTAACACAACATTGTAAATCAACTATACGCCAATAAAAATTAAAAAGAAAATATTTGCTGAATGAGTGAGGGGAAACAGCACAGTTGGAAATAGAAAAAGTTAAATGAGTAGATTCAGGAGAAAAAAAAGACAGTCAGTGGATCTTGGGGAGAAGGAAAGAGTGTACTTCCAGATGTTACTGGGTTCAAAGAAAACTAGAATCAGACAAAAGTTAAAACAGCAATGGCAAATTTTATTCAGGAGCTATTATAATATGGGGAAAAGAGGGCTTGATATAGAGCTGGTTCCAATCTGAACAGAACATGGACAAGGATAGACTTATAGCCAAGGCATAGGGGGAGGTCAGTGGGTGGAAAATTACCAACAAAAGACATCAAGAATAGGGGAGGTTGTGGCTAAACTGACTTTAGGGGTTTTTCTAAAGGCAGGTACAGAGGAGGAAAAAATAGTTTTGCCTCTACCCGTTTACATTTATGGCCGAGGTCCCTGTAATAAAAGACAGGGAAAAACAAATAGATTTATTAACAGGTATACCTCATGCATACATGGGAGATACCCAGGGGAAAAAATGAGTAACTCCCTGAGGTGGCTTAGCATTCAGGATTAAATTCCACCTTAATAGGGAAAGGGGAGTAGGGGGGAGACAGTTCTGGGAGGTTATCAGGAATAACATGGTGAACAAGGGCAAGGTTTGTTGTGCAGATTTAAGTGAGTGCCTTCTCCACTGATAAGATTCTCTTGTGATTTTGTTTTCAGCTATATTGAGGTATAATTGACAAATTGTAAGGTATGTAAAGTGTACAACCTGATAATTTGATATACCTATACATTGTAAAGGGATTCCCCCTATCCAGTTAATTAACACACAATTACCTCACAAATTTACCTTTTTTTTCCCAGTGAGAACATTTAAGATCCATTCTCTTAGCAAATTTTAATTATTCAATACAGTGTTATCAGCTATAGTCACCTCAGATCATAGTCATCCTAAAACTGAAAATTTGTAATCCTTTACCAACCTCTTCCTGTTTTCCCCTCCCCCCAGCCCCTGGCAACCACTTTTCTGCTTTCTGTTTCTTTTTACAGAGGTACGATTTACCAAGTTAATGTAAGTTATAGATAGCTTAAGGGAAAAGAGAAAAATGCTTCCTTAAATCTGTAAAACAAAACATTAAAGAACCAGCAACATCACCTAGAGGTAGAAAAACACCACGCGTCTATAACATACATATAAAGACAGACACAGAGATATTACAGCTTTCGTTCTAAAATTTTGGTCATGAGACAGGTAGAATGATACAAAAGTCACTGATTTATAAAAGAACAGTTAGATCCAAACTGTGATTCTGGCAGATGGACTATATTAAGTTTACCCACTCAGATGGCCAAAACTTTTAACTAATATTTGTGGCAAAGACCTTGTCAAATAACAAAAATAATACACTTTAGTAAGGAGTTTGATGTCTTTTTATCAAGGGAAGACAATCCATGGATTGGGAGACTGCTGTGCCTCACAAGCTGTGGAGCAATCTTCTCTAAAAATCTTGGGCAAGAGGAAGTTTTATACAATATTAGAAGAGGCAACATGGAAACAGGGCATGATTGCCTAGGAGGTCAGGGATTTCCTTAGACGACTCCAGGTCCCATTTTCTTGGGCAAGGTGACCTAGCTAAGCCAAGCTGGTGGGTTCAACTTTTAAGGTGTTTCATTTGCTTTGTTTCCAAATAGCTCAGGTAGCTGCTTTTGAGGTTGCTTGAGTCCCTGGAGAGCCCCCAATGGAGAAGGGGGGCCAAAGTTCAAGTGACTGTAGGAATTGAGGGGCCGGAGAAGGAAAAGTCTGGGAGGCATGGACAGAAGGATGGAGGAGGCTGTGATTTTTGGTGACCTTGGCCTGTAGCGGCTTGAAGCAGGATCTCAGTTCCCTGACCAGAGAATGAAGCCAGGCCAAAGCAGTGAGGGCACCTAATCCTAACCACTAGACCAAGGGCCAGTGGCCAGCAACAAGGCCCTGGCTCGTCGGCTTTGGAGAAAGGAGTTTCAACAAAGAGACGGAAAGTAGTGAAACAAGTAAAATGTTTATTAGGGGGAAAAAAGTATGTGTGGATAGACACACACGGTCAGGCTCAGAGAGAGAGTTGTTTAAATCACTTATGCGGGGGCAGTTCTTCTGGGTTTCCTCTGGCCAATCATCTTGCTTTGTCTGGCTCTGAGTCCAGTTTTGGTCTGACTCGGGTCCTCCCCCATGGGCACGCACATCTCTTAGCCAAGATGGATTCCAGTGCAAGGGTTTCTGGGAAGTTGACAGAACATATTATGGTCTGACACCCCCCCCCCACTTCTCTGACCTCTGAACCTTTCTGTGCATGCGTAGTTTGGGAGGTCTCCTTGACCTCAAGAGTGAGAAGTATTTGGACTCTTTATCTCTTATCTGGGGAGGACTCAGCTCCTCCTTGCTCCTGCCGTTATCTTCATCTTGGAGTATCTGTCCACAGGGGACAGACTCCAGCTGCTCAGCCGGGGCTCATCTATCTCCTGCCTCACTTGAACAGACCTGTATCAAAGGACTCAAGGGAGCTGGATGGAAGACAGAAGGTGACATGAGGAGGAAGGATGTTTAGAGGAGCCACTCTGGGGAGCACTTACGTTACCCAAAGAGGCCAAGGAAGTTCCAAATTATCCTCAGCAAAATCATACTAACAATGAGATGGGCAAAGTTGACAGAGCATAGAGTCAGCAGGAGTTTGAGAAGGGGTTTCCGACTGAGCAGTTCCAGTGGGAGGAGCAGCATCAAATAAAACAGACAGAACAGAGACCTTTTAAAAATAGCTCCTGTCTTACCCCTAGGTTCTTCATGACATTTGTTTTTTTCTTAAATTCCATATATATGTGTTAGCATACGGTATTTGTCTTTCTCTTTCTGACTTACTTCACTCTGTATGACAGACTCTAGGTCTATCCACCTCATTACAAATAGCTCAATTTCGTTTCTTTTTATTTGAGAATGGACTTGAGGATATGGGGAGGGGAAAGGGTAATCTGTGACAAAGCAAGAGAGAAGCATGGACGTATATACACTACCAAACGTAAGGTAGATAGCTAGGGGGAAGCAGCCGCATAGCACAGGGAGATCAGCTCGGTGCTTTGTGACGACCGTCTGGAGGGGTGGGATAGGGAAGGTGGGAGGGAGGGAGATGCAAGAGGGAAGGGATATGGGAACAGATGTATATGTATAACTGATTCACTTTGTTATAAAGCAGAAACTAATACACCATTGTGAAGCAATTATACTCCAATGAAGTTGTAAAAAAAAAAGACAATAATTGGCAATAAATAAATGTACATTAAAAATTAAAAAAGAAATAGCTCCTATCAGCCTCTGAATGTCAACTTCCAATGTGGCTAACTTCTGACCATAGAGCTATTCTAAAAAATTCTTTCAAATATCTTATTATCAGATTTCAGCTGGAACAAATAGTAAATATTCCTGGTGATATTAAACTCTTCTTTTTTTTTTTAATCCTTTTTCTCTTAAACCAAAGATATAGCTTTTCTCTTCCTGGTACAGAGTGGGAGACACCCTTACAAATGGAGATTTCCTTTATAAATGTAAATTTCCCTTACAAAAGGGTAATTAATCCTCAGTTTTCGAGCTTCTCAAGTGTCTGCGGTTTCTTAATCAGCTCAAAATAATCCTTTGGCCCAAGAGACACAGTTTGGGGTGACATTCTACTCCCCTTCACAGGGTAGGGTGATAAGATTTTGAGGGTGGGGGACAATGAACTTGACCATCCATCAAAGGTGGGGGACTTTGGCTAAACTGACCCAGCGGCATTCTGCTTTAGCAAGATTCTTTGCTAAAACTGGACTGAACAGAGTTCAAGATCAGAGCCCAAGGTCAGGGTCTTGAGAGTTTAGAGGAGCCTGACTAGAATGAGGTCAAGGAGAATCTTTGTCACTGGTCAGATACTTCTCCCAGAGTCTCTGGGCAGGGTCAGCAGGAAGAAATAAGCCATGTGGTTTCACAGGCAAGTTATTCACCATGTGAAGTCAGTCTCACTGCTTGGAGGAAGCTCCTGAAATCGGGGACCTAAAGCTGAGGACATGGGGCTGCTTGGTCTCCTGGAGCCCTGGGAGGGGCTGTGGGGGATGCTGGGACTGTTCTCCCTGGACCCCAGCCTGTCCCTGAGAGTCCACACCAAGAGGGAGCAGACCAGGGCTTCAGGGCAGCACTTGAGCCGCAGTACAGGTTTCTGGAATCTTGCAGCCAGGGTTCACACTAACTGGTCAGTAACAAAAGTCTCAGAACTTCGCCCCTGAAATCAACATGTATGTGGGGATTAATGAGTTAATACGTGTAAAGCAGTTAGAACTCTGTCTGGCACTGAGCCAGCACTCAAATATAAGCTATGTGTAAATAGGAAAAATTTGGAAAAATATCCACTACACTCAGACCAGTTATCTCTAGTGAATGAAATGTGGCAAAGGTACTTTCACTTAATACATTTCTTAATTTTTTGGCAATTAAAGAAATACATTAATTAGAGCCTGCAGATAGAAGTTGATAATGATGAGGATGATACTGGCAAATAGTAACTACATGGGTGATCCAACATAGTTGTTAAGAGTACAAGTTCTAGAGTTACCTCGCTGGGTTTGAGTCCTGGCTCTGTAATTTCCTAGATGTGGTATCTCGCTGACTTATTTTCCTGCTCTACACTCCTGAGTTTTCTCACCTTAAAAAGGGGTAGGGGGGATATTATTAACTATAAATTGCAGTGAGAAGCTCAAATGAGGTACTGCATGGAAAACACTTAGAACTGCTCCAGACACACAGCAAATATGTCATCATTGTTAGCTAATATTGTCCAGTCATTTCTGGTCTTCTAGCTTATTCACAAAACCTTTAGGATATAGGGCTGGGATTTTTATAGCAATATAACTAGAGCTCTTAGGATGGTAATTAATACCCTGCTGGGGTTTTATGTTGTTGTTTCATTTTGTTTTGGTGTGTTGTTTTGTTTGTTTGCTTCTTTTTAGATTTTACTTAGCTTTTCAAACACACAAAAGTAGAGAGACCAGGAATGAACCCCCCTACACCTTTCATCTGACTTAAACAGTTATCAACATGTCACCAATCTATAATACTGGATTTTGTTCCCTTTCAATTAGGACACAGATTTGGTGAGATTACATGACTTGCCCTAATTGGTGAATCAAATAATTTGCTGTGACAGGTAAATTGGTGAGAAGTGCACAATGGTTTCATTTTTTAATTAATTGTTCCCTCTTCAAGAATTCAGAAAGAGCTTAACTGTCCTGAGGGCTCAAATTTGTGGACTTTTGACTCACGTTGTAGTTCATGGCAGGCCATGTGATAATTCTTTCTAGATCAGCACTGTCCAGTAGAAATATAACGTGAGCCATAGATGTAATTTTAATTTTCCAGTAGCCATATTTTTTTAAAAAGCAAAAAGAAACAGGCATAATTAATTTTAATAATATATTTTATTTAACCCAACCAATCCAAAACATCATTTCAACATACAGTGAATATAAGAATTATTAATGTGATTGCTTACATTCTTTTTTCTCTGTACTAAGTTTCTGACATATGGTGTTTATTTTATATTTATAACACATCTCAGTTGGGATGCTCAGTAGACATAAGGGGCTAGTGGCTACCATATTGGACAGCACAGTTCTGAATAGTAGCTCCTTGAGGTTTAAGATCTGTATCTTCTTCATCCTGCTGTCTTTTACAAATAATTAATGAACTTCTCTCTAGTTTTGAGCAGAGATACATATTAAAATTCTTCCACCTGAAGGGGTAGGAATGGATTGCTAACTATTCCTCACTGTCATTTGCTAGAGAAAGCCACATCTGCTACATTTTGGGTTTGTTATAGTTTTAAACAAGGAATCTCCATCATTTTAATGAAATAACTACCTTTATTTTCAAAGGTATCCTTTGCTTTGAAAAATACGAAAGTGACCAGGAAAGGGATGGAGTAGGAAGTCTGCCATGAATTAGGCAGTACTGTAGCAAGAAGGGATTTCGAGGCAGAGGCAAAATTGAAAGGATCCCAGAAAGAATCCCTAAATAAAATCCCTTACCTCAACTGGGAAGTATTTAAATCAAGTGAGAAAGAAACCAACCATAGCAGATAATGCTGGTGCGTGATGCTTACCCCCTTGGACAGTTTCTGGGCACTTGTCCAACTGCGCAGAGGAGGCACCTGCAACTCTTTTGTCTGGGAGCTTTCTCTGACTTCCAATACCTGCTCTATCCACATACAGGGTAGCCTGAAAGTGCCCAGGAATTCACACCCTCCCTGGGAGCAGCCCTCAACCAATGACTGACTGGAATGAAGAATAAAGACCTCAGCTCACATGTGCCTCTGAAGTGTTGCTTCCATGTCTATCACTGTGACTTTTCATGAAGGTTATCGAGGGGGCAGACAGAATGTTTCAGCACTTCTCCCTACTTAATCTACCTAGCTTCACCTCCTTCCACCCCCAATGCCCTGTCACCCCCTTTCAGGAAGGAGCAGATCCTGATGTGATTGCTGGGAGCAAGGAATTCTTGAGGCACTTTTACTCGTGAGCGTGAGCGAGGTGACCATATCGTGAGAGTGAGGTGCTCTGGGGCACATTCACTCAGCTTAGCCAGGGTTGGCCCTAATCAGCAGCCTGACAATCTAGTGGTTAAATAATAATTGCCAGTTTCCAATCTGTGCTTGGGCTTGCCTGTAGCATGTGTGGCAAGTCCACTAGAGGAGAGGGGAGAAGTTCAAACAGTCCTGGGTTCTTGGATATGACACCTCCAACAGTCACTACCTCTCCCAGGACTCCTAATCAAGATAACCAGTAACTATTGCCTGAGGAGTATAAAGGTGTTAAATAAACAAAGTGCAAACATTTAAGACAGACTCAATAAGCTGAGGACATAAACCTTTGTACATATTAGTCTCTATGCCTGGAAATACTTTCAACCCACCTCCTCATGCCCCCACCTCTCATCTGGCTGAATAGCCCTTATCTTTCCCATCTCAACTTAGAGGTCACTTCCTCTAGGAAGCCTTCCTTCCCTGATATTACATCGAGTTAGGTCTCGACTCTGCCATCCCAAAGCACCCTGTGTCTCCATCACACACATAAAAATAGAGAGCAATTCCTAGTTTAATTATCAGGGTCAGGAGAGTCTCCCTCCCTCCCCACCTCTCTCTAACCCTCCTAAATGTTATTAACAGCAGCAGTGGTAAACAAGAACTCCATTCTGATTATAATTCTGTGCAGATCACTGTGTCACACAGAATCCAGTCCAAGCAAGCTTAATGTGTTCTTCCAAGAGATTTTAACTATGTGCCAGCTATTCCCAAATAGCAAGATTTTACAAGCCGCATCTTAGAATTATCACGTCACATTTCTATCACAAACTCATGCAGGTGCAGCTGATACAAGTCAAATTAAACCCTTTCTATTTCTGCACAGGGCAGAAACACACACACTTGGACTGGCTTTTCTACATGCATTTTTCTCAAGTAAATAAATCTTTTGAGTGAAGACTTTGGGTAATTTTGACAGCTACCCTTTAACAGATACATGACAATGGGAATTTGAAAGGATGAAAATAACGTAACAATGAAAATATGATTTTGGGAATCTGCTTCAATCCACATCTTTTGGGGAGAAAAAGAACTATATTCTTAAAATTCTAAGTAAAGCGATTTCATACATACACATTTCTTATTATTGGGACTTAATTTGGGATAGACTCTACCAAGGAAACACAGAAACATAAGGCTATAAGTAATGAATAGTTGTGTTGAAATTAGCATAGTGCAGATCCTGCCACCTGCTTCACTGGTTATTAATGTGGATGTTCAGAACCCTGGCCAGGTCTTAAAAAGACAGCTTCCCAGTCTCAACAATAGTTGAGCCCTGCTCGCCAGTAAAGTGTCTGAGTTTACCCTTTTCTTTGGTGCCACAAGTCTCCTCGTGTAAAGTGTAAAGCTGAGCTCTGTGTTTCAAAAGCCTATAAATGAAGTTCTAGCAATTGCAAAGTCTTCAGTGAAGTTTCGTTTTCATGAGTTCCACTTTCGGGCACTGAGGAATTTTGGAAAGACTAAATAAATGGAAGAATGCCATTCAGGGCTGGTTCAGCTCTGCTTTGGACTGTCCCACATGGAGTGAGACTATGAATTCTTCTCTAAGTGACGCTCTTTATTCACCATATCTATTTAGCACTCTTGCAAACCTCAATTTTCATTATCTCACAGAAGAAGGAGTTGAGAAAGCTGGTTTTCACTTCAGCACAGGTCTGCCTCTACATCTTACTTTTGAAATATTCACTGTTGTATTAGTTTGCTGGGGCTGCCATAACAAAACAT
The DNA here is from genome assembly GCF_025265405.1 of Mesoplodon densirostris. Classification (NCBI taxonomy): domain Eukaryota; kingdom Metazoa; phylum Chordata; class Mammalia; order Artiodactyla; family Ziphiidae; genus Mesoplodon; species Mesoplodon densirostris. The sequence goes on from NC_082661.1 coordinate 63,718,834, forward strand.
GAACTGGGGAGGAACCCAATTTAGTCCGCAACATTTGTGTTCAAGGGGAATTTCAGACATGTAACCGATCAGCCAGCCAAGATGTGATCACTCCCACTTCACATCTCTGAAGATCACCAGAAGAGGGTCACCACATTTTTTGATCAAAGTCCTGTGCCTTCCAAAATATTTGTTAAATCAACCAATATTCAGGAATGTTTTTAGGATTTTTTCTCATTCTTTTTCTTTTTAATTTGCCTCAGGTGCCTCAGAATCCAGGTCCTCCCTCTTTAACATTTCATCTTCGCATCTTTGTGCACGTCCCTCCACTACATTAATACATGCACCATACAGAGTGAGTATCTTAGCAAGGAAATGCTCATAAACATTACACTTTATCTCAAAGGTCTGAAATTCCTTTTCAAATTGGGCTTCTCTTTTGTCCTGTTGCTTCTGAAGTTTTTGAGGGACGTTGACATGGACCAACCTTAGCCAGGGTCGCTGGAGATTTTGGCTTCCTTTCTGTGGGAATCAAAGGTATTTCTGCCTTGAGACTTGCTGAGCTGTCAGTATCATGTCAAAATTAATACAGGGAAACCTCACTAAAATGGAGTCAGGAGGGCTGAAGGGGAATTCTCATGCAGGTACCACTCTAAGTAAATACAGATCCCAAAAGGAAGAGATGTATCTTGCATCTCCCACAGGAAATGACACTACTTTACTACTGTCAGCAGGAGGGAGAAAATTTTTCTCCTTGCCTGGCAACAACTCAGCCAATGAGAGACTGTCACAACTCAGCCAATGAAAAGCCACCATACTTCAAACTCCCAGTTTCCTCCAGTGGACTTTTTGTTTATAACAGCCCGTCTTAACTTCCCCTATTCCTCTATAAAAGAGTTCCCTCTACTTTGCTCTACTGGACTTGCATATGGTTGCCATAGTTGCCTGTCCTGAATTGCAGTTCTTTGCTGCTCCCAGATAAACCCATTTTGCTGGTAAAGTAACTGCATCTTTTATCATTTTAAGTTAACCATCTTCACCATGATAGTTTCTACCATTCCTCTTCAGGTTCTGAAAGTCACTTGTTATCAAGTATGTCGTGCTAGAGGGAAAATGACCAATTTTTAGGGTGGCTACCAAGGAGACCCAGAACAGAACAGAATAGACTAGTACTCAGTTCCTCAACATGCCTGCCCAGTTCTCTCTCTTGTGCTCTGGGGCCTTTCATGTGCATTTCGTTTGTGGTCAAATGCCAATCATTATTCACTCACTCAAGATATGCATTAAGTACCTACTAAGTGCCAGGCTTGGTGCTGGCACTGGATGTCAGTTCATGAAGAAGCAGAGCTGGTATATCACTACTTCTGCTAAGGCTGGCTGCCACCATCCCTGCCCAGGGCAGGAGGAACTCTCAGAGATGCTGGAGTTGTGTGATCTTAGCCATGTAATGAAACTCTCTACTTCTACACTTTCTCCTCACAAAACAGGATACAATAGAACTGATCTCATGGGGCGGTGAGGACTAAAAAGGGCACCTATGAAAGTAGTTGGCACAGTGCCTGCTGCACAGTAATCTCTGGACTTCACTAGAAAGTACTGTATTGGCAGATAGTGTTTAGATAAGTATCAAACATCTCTAGTAGTAATAATGAAAGCACACACCTCAGACTGGCACTCGAAACCAGCCAAAACTCAGATTAGAACTTGAACCCACGGGCTGGGGCTCGAACCCTCTGTCTTTTTTTTTTTTTTTTTTTGTGGTATGCGGGCCTCTCACTGCTGTGGCCTCTCCCGCTGCGGAGCACAGGCTCCGGACGCGCCCGCTCAGCAGCCATGGCTCACGGGCCCAGCCGCTCCGCGGCATGTGGGATCCTCCCAGACCGGGGCACGAACCCGTGTCCCCTGCATCGGCAGGCAGACTCTCAACCACTGCGCCACCAGGGAAGCCCGAACCCTCTGTCTTTTAATTAAAATCACTCACCTGGTATCAGGACTTACTGAAGCTCAGGTTCTTTATGTCTCAACGCAGAAGGAATTCAGCGAGAGACAGAGGGATAGGCAAGAAGTAGATTTATTAATACAGGACCCTTGTGAGAGATACAAGAGGGCAGGCAGGGGGATTCTGCCCCAAGAATTAAGTGGGAAAGCGGGTTTATTTAGGGAGATGCACACTCCATAGACAGAGTGTTGGCCATCTTAGAAGGCGAGAAGCCCTGAAATATGGGGTGGTTAGTTTCTATGGGATGGGCAATTCTATAAGCTAATAAGTGGGAGGCTTATTCCAACTATTTGGGGAAGGGGCAGAGATTTCCAGGAATTGGGCCACAGCCCCCTTTTTGGCCTTTCATGGTTGGCCTCGAAACTGTCATGGCGCTTGTGGGTGTATCATTTAGCATGCTACTGCATTACAATGAGCGTATAATGAGGCTCAAGTTCTACTGGAAGTCGAATCTCCCACCGTCGTGGGCAAAATTGGTTCTAAACAGTTTATGTCATAGCCTCAATGGCTATGTCATTCTTTTAAAAGGTTGTGCCCTGCCCCCTTCCCTCCTGTCTTAATAACAATATTAGCAACTAACACTTACACAGTGCTCACTTATCACGGGCCTGGCACTGTCCTGGGTTCTTTATGCACATGGACCTATTTCATTCTGAGTATTTGTAATCCCTATTTACAACAAGGTGATGCAACTTGGAGACATACAAGATCTGCCCAGAGCCACACAGCTAGCAAGTGATAAAGGCAGAACTGGCCAGACCTATGTCGACTGAAAAAAATGCACAACCTAAAAGTTGAGAATTATGTTTCATTCGCCAGACAAAACTGAGGACTTAAGTCCAGAATACAGCGTCTCAAATAGCTCTGAGGGACTGCTCCAAAGAGGTAAGGGAGGAGCCAGGATACAGAGGAGTTTCTGCAACAAAGACCAGGTAGTGGAACATCAAAAGATGACTGTTAATTTAAAAAATCCAGATATCTTGAGTTAAAGAATTTAACGCTTTTCTGTATATGGGAAGATGCAAGAGTCTGGGTTCACTGAAATCATTCTTTTGATATGCACCTCAGCTATCTGTGGCCAGTATATTGTGCTATCTGGTCCTGAGCCTCCTCAAGGTGCATCATTAGAAGGTGACTGCAGTGGCTGATGGCTTGATGGCTGCAACATCCTTTGTTTACTGATATGGCAGACAATATTTTTCATTCACACCTAACAGAATCTGCTCTTAGCCACAATGTTGGGCTGCAACCCCACTAGGTTTCCTGTAATATTGTTATTTATAATAAGAAATATAGGTTTGGTCTTCATCCCTGCTCCTGGCACAGAGCTCCTAAAAACCTTGGAATTTCCTGAGGAGGGCAGTAAATATTTCTTTGTTATCTTAATGAGTGAAATTTTGGAAAGCCCACAGGTAAGAATGGAGGCTGCTTGTCAGGGGAACCAACCACATGACTAGAGGATTGGAACTTTCAATTTCACCCCCTTGACCTCAGGGGAGGGAAGAAGGGCTGGAGTTTGAGTCCAATCACCAATGGCCAATGATTTAATCAATCATGCCTGTGTAAGGAAGGCTTCATAGAAACCCCAAAGGAGAGCTTCCAGGTTTGTGAATCCACGGAGATGTGGCAGAACTGGGGCTTGCAGAGGGCGTGGAAGCTCTGTGCCCTTTCCCCGTACCTTGTCCTCTGCATCTCTTCCATCTGGCTGTTCCTAAGTTACATACTTTGTATTAAATGGTAATCTAGTGAGTAAACACTAGAGTTATGTGACCTGAGTCATGTGACCCACTTCAGCAAATGAATCAAACACAAAGAGGAGGTCGTAGGAACCTCTGATCTATAGCTGGTCAGTCAGAAGCACAAGTGGCAACCTGTAACGGAGCAGGACACTATGGGGCTTTCCCAGGACAGACCCCACCGCCATATCCTCTGCTGTAGCTCCTCTCTGAAGTAAGTTAACAGTATCTGATGCACATTTCTTGAGTTGTTTTTGCAGATACTAAAACCCCCAGCAAATGGAAGATGTTGACTACTTGATGACTGTAGCCCCCAGACTTCCTGGAGCCTGAGGATTGATAATGTTAGTTATCATTATGACACTGCTCTGTTACCTCACCATCAACCAATCAGAGAATTGTGCACGAGCTGACCATATACCCTGAAACTTCCTTCCCTTACCGGGCCTTTAACACTGCTTTGCTGAACCACATCAGGGAGTTGGGGCTTTTTTGAGCACTAGTTGTTCTGGACTCCTTGTACGGCATCTTACAATACATGCTGCACTTTCCTTTACCACGACCCAGTGTCAGTAGATTGGCTTTACTGTGCATGGACCAGCAGACCCAAGTTTGGTTCAGTAACAAACATGGGCTGACAACTGGCTTGGTGGAGGGGGGAGGGACAGTCTTGTGGGACTGAGCCCTTAACCCGTGGAATCTAACGCTGTCTCCAGGTAGATAGCATCTGAATCAAGCTGAAATGTAGGACACGCGGCTGGTGTCAGAGAATTGCTTGATGTGGGAAAAAACCCACATATCTGGCAACCAGAAGTGTCAGAAGTGAGGTGTTCTGTGTGGCTAGTAAAGGGGAAACCCAGGAGGAGTAGTGAAATGGAGCAGGACACTGTGGGGCCCTCCTGGGTACAAAATCCTTTCTGTGTCCCCGTTTCTTATTTGCAGGAAAAAGGCTTCAGCCTCCTAGACCTTCCCTGAACCAAAGGGCAGATTCCAACAGTTGCTAATCAGGGAAGTGAGAGAATGTATTATAGAAACAAAGGAAAGTCAGTTAAGAAACAATAGTTTGGCAATACAGCAGAGACCTAGTTCCTCCCCAAGGGACATACATGACAATACATCTTTGAGTTCTTCTACAGGAACCCTCCACTTGGGTGGTAACTACACACTGAGACCGAAGACTGGTTGGAACCAGAAGGCTGATGACTGAGATTCTTGGAACACCATCCTGTTATCTCATCACCAACCAATCAGAGGAAGGTCACACACCCAGCATCCCTCACCCCAAATTTTGCCTATAAAACCTATTCCCCCAAACCCATTGAGGAGTCTGGGGTATTTGAGCATGAGTCACCCATTCTCCTTGCTCGGTCCTGCAATAAACCTTTCCCTGCTCCAAACTCCGATGTTTCCTTTCATTTGGCCTCACTGTGCTTCGGACACATGAACTTGCGGTTAACAAGAGTAGTGTAGGATTTTTCTTCATATTCCCCAAACCTGATCATCTTGCTCAATCTTAAATGCAAATGCAGTATTGATTCCTTCACATATCAAATGCTCACTGGGTCATCGTAGTTCAGGGTGAAGCCTTGTGACAGACACAAAGACAATGGATGAAGTCACTGTCCTTCAGAGATACATTAAAAACAAATGCATCTGAAACTGGAACAAAGTGAGGCTTCAAGGAGGAGGTGAGTGAAGGGACCGGATATGAGGGTTTTGTTGAGAATGGGGAACTGAGAATAGGCGGCTGCAGAGCATGGAGGGTCTCTGGGGACACAAGGTGAGGAAGGCAGTTTGGGGGCAAATGGAAAGACCTTGAATGCTCGATTTAAAACTATGGATTTTATTTTGCACTGATGAGTTTGTGACACAGGAGGGAAGGGGGCATGGCACAACCTTTAGAAGAAGGACACAGCCGCTGAGGACACGACATAAACGGGTTAGAACCAACTAGGCCCAAGATGGCAGGAGATTCCAGTGGACCTTGAGCCTCATCATATGCTCATTGTAATGCATTAGCGTCTAAATGACACACCCACAGGTGCCACAACAGTTCTGAGGCTGACCATAAAAGGCCAAAAGTGAGCAGTGGCCCAATTCCTTGAAATCCCTGCCCCTTCTCCAAAATAGTTGGAATAATCCTCCCACTTGTTAGCCTATGAAAATACCCAGCCCATAAACACTAACAGCCCCATATTTCAGGGCCTCTCATCTTCTGAGATGGCCCACACTCTGTCTGTAGAGTGTGTATTTCTGCTTAAAATCTGCTTTGACTCTACTTCAGCTCGCTCTGGAATTCTTTCCTGCATGAAGCCAAGTATCCTCATTTGGCGGCCAGTCCCAGGACTCACTGGAGACCCGGGATGTGACCATCCTCTCGCACCCCATTTTCCTACGACATCTTAAGTAGGGGATCAGATCATTCGGTCAGGACCCTCACTTAGGGTGCTTGCTCTGGCAGCACTGTAGAAGTTAGGTTGGAGAGGAAACAGATCAGGAAATGTTTGAAATTAGCCTGTTAATGTGTAAAAAGCCTAGAACTTGCAGTTGAATGATTCTGCTCTCAGTTGTATTCCTGATATCAAACATAGCTTCATGTGTTCAAAAAACACGAGTATGTGTTTGAATGTATATAGAGAAAAATCTGCTACGTTGCATATAGGATGACAGAGGATATTTATCACCTTCTTCCTTAATTTTTCTGTATCGTTTAAAGTTTTACAAGTGATCAGCTGTCATCAAAAATGTAAAGTTATTTTTATTTTTTAAAAAATAAAACACTTTCTTTTCCACGGAGCTCAAAATGACAGCATCTAATTAACTCACAGGCTGGTGTGCTGTGAGTGACTGTGTAAATCCACCGGTAACCCAGGCAACCCAAAGGCAGTGGACACTGTGTTCTCCAAGCCTGGCCTGAGAGATGCCCTTGGCTGGGGCTTCCATGGGATTAGCCTGAGGAGCCAGCTGACCCTGAGACAAGCTGAATTGGAAGTCAGTAGGGGCCTTTCTCTTCCTTTCTAGGAATCCCAAGTTCTTATGCCACTTGTCATCCTCCCTTCTACTCCCCTCACCCACACTAGAATATATCACATATTTCACATGTTTTATTGAAGTATAGCATAAATACAGAAAAGTATGACATGTGATGCTTTTTTTTTTTTTTTTTTTTTTTTGCAGTATGCAGGCCTCTCACCGCTGTGGCCTCTCCCGTTGCAGAGCACAGGCTCCGGACGCACAGTCTCAGCGGCCATGGCTCACGGGCCCAGCCACTCCGCGGCATGTGGGGTCTTCCCAGACCGGGACACGAACCCATGTCCCCTGCATCGGCAGGCAGACGCTCAACCACTGTGCCACCAGGGAAGCCCGACATGTGATGCTTTTAATCTTCCCTTGTACCATCCCTGACCTCCTTCAACAAAACTTACATTAAAAGAAAATTAAAGAATCACCCACCCTGTGTTTTCTTCTCTGAAACCCAGTTCATTCACATATTCATTCTCTCATTAAAGCCACATGTGGAATGTCCACTTTATCCAGGCAAGGTCAGGCCAGGGAGGAAATGATGAGTAAGTCTTCAAAAAACCACAGTCCCAACGATGACAAGACAGTGAAGATGGACCACCTTAGGGGAATGCACAGGGGCTGAGGCAGCAAAGGAGCAAAGAACAGCTAAGGCTCTGTTGGTAGAGGTACCAGAGGACTCAGGAGGCTGTCGGGGAGGAAGAAATTTTCCTCTATCCTTCTAGGTGCTTCTGGCCTAAGAATTGAATTGACATGAGATGGATAAGCAGGAGAAATAAAAAAGGAGTTTAATAACGTATACATGGGAGAGACCCAGATAAACTGAGTAACTCACCAAAATGACTGAAGCCTTCACCTTAAATACTATCTTCAGCTGAAGATGAAAGAGGACATTGAGGGTAGTGGTTGGGGACTTCAAAGGGTAAAAATGCAATTCACATGAAGATAGTAAAGCAAATGTCTGGTAAATAAATGTTTGCTGGGTCATGCAGAGACAATGGGTCACAGAGTGGACCCATTATCTGATCTCTAAGCCCTGCTGAGTTTCCCCCTCCACACTGAGCCCATATCTTTGCAGGTATCTCTGGTGATAGCTCTATTCTAGGGAACTGGCCCTCTTTCTTAATTCTTTTAGGCAGTTAGGGGGAATTTCAAAGTTTCTTCCTGAGTCTTTTGGGCCTTGGTTATTTTCAGCTCAAGATAATCCACATGCCAAAGAGATATTCTGGGGTGGAAAATTTTGCTCCCCTACAAGGTAATGCTTAAGATGGGCCATAAAATCTGAAAAATGGATGGCAGAGCAGGAAGGGAAATCAGTGCAGAGAGACCAGCACATTCAAGACCCCAAGGAGTGAGAAAGCAGGACACATCTGGGTTATGGAAAGCTAGTTGGTTTGACAGTGCTCAGCTGGGTACAGCCTCTCTAAGATGCTGACACCACTCACAATTCATAGCAGTAGCCACACCAATGAACATTCTACATCATGCCAGTTCTTCTTGGATTTCATTCCTCTACCATCTTTCTTCCCATACTCTGTTTACTTAGCCCATTCTGAGCTTGACCTGGTTCCCAGCCCCATCCACTCCCAGTGTAGCCAGTGTCCTACCACACTGTGGTCCCCAGAGTGTCCTGGCTTGGAGGGAGGAATCCACTCTTCTACCAGGTACCTAAGTGTCTGCTCTATATGGAAGCTGGAAAGCATGACCAGTAGCTTCAGGGAGCAGGGCTAACTGGTGTCCACATCCTGAGTAAGGGCAGGCTAGGAAGTCACAAAAGGTCCAACACATTAGGTCCGAGAATTGCTTCGGAGCAAATCTAGGATCAACAACAGAGAACAATCATTTATTCACAGGGATATTTATTGAGCATTTTTTTATGTGCCATGCACTGGGCCAGGGGCTGAAGATACAATGAAGAGAGTTAATCCCATCCCTGCTGTGGCTGCTACTGGTACCCTCACCATGGCTGGCCAGTTGTTAAAGCTAGTGGCCTTCCTGATTAGGACATTTAGTGTCTGCTCTGATTGGTCAGGCCTGTGCCACAGGGATGGTTATTTTTAATGCTACGTCTGGTCCCTGGCCTTGTTGTTAGTGGGCAGGTACAGATGTTAATCAATATTCATATTAACAAATGTACAATTACAAACTGAAATAAGGAAAAGAACTTTGAATCTGACCTAGAGTGGGAATGGTGGTCAGGGAAAGCTTCATGGAGGAAGAGACCCTTGAGCTGAGATCCAAATGATGAGCAGGAGATAACTGGCAGAGATGTAGGGGGTGGAGCAGAAGGTTAGAGCATTCTGAGCACATAGGGAGAGCCAGATGGCTTTGTGGATAGAGTTTGGTTGAACCCTCTAAGGTGAAGGGGTGGAGTACAAGATGGATGAGCTGTGAAGAGTTCTAAGTTGGCTTGGGCATCAGTGCTTGTTATGGTCTAAATGTTTGTGTTCCTCCCAAAACTCATCCCCAAAATGTTGAAATCCTAATGCCTGAAGTGATGGTTTGGGGAGGTGCTTAAGCCTTGAAGGTGGAGCCCTCATGAATGAGATGAGTGCCTTTAAAAAGAGGCTCCAGAGAGATCCCTATTTCATTCTTCCATGTAAGGACACAGCAAGAATGCTCTGGCTTATGTATCAAAAGGAGGGTCCTCACCAGAACATGACCTTGCTGGTAACTTGATCTTGGACTTCTCAGCCTCCAGAACTGTGAGAAATACATTTCTACTGTTTTTAAGCTACCCAGTCTGTAGTATTTTATTATAGCAGCAACCCAAGTGGACTAAGACAGTATCCTTTTTTGGGGGGGCGGGCAGCAGGGGAGTTGTTGAGATTCATACAAAAAGAGATGGTGGCTCAAACCTCAGCAGCAGAAGTGTAAAGTGATGGACACTCAGCACTTCTGTCCACCACTGCAGGTTAGAAAGAAAGTATACCACAAAGGCACCAGAAACCACAGGACATTGGCAAGCCCAGACAAGCCAGTCCATCCAGCTCTGTCCACATTGGCAAACACTGCCATTTCACATAGGGATGCTCCTCTTCATCAGTGAAAAACCTCATAAGCTCCCAAAATGTGGAGACATGGCTGAGCAAGTCAGTTCTAACCTTAACCTTGGGCTGGGGAGGGCTTCAGTTAGAGTCAGAAGCTTATCAGTTGCAAACAACAGAATCTACTCCAGCCAGTGTAAGCAGAAAGCGCTCATAGAATCTCCAGGAGAGTCAGGGAATGAAACTTCCCGACTATGAAACCTGAAACCACACCCAAATTAACAATGTCCACCCACCCAGCAGGTATTCTGAGCCCAGTGACTGCTGGGCATGGTCACCTCAGCCTGCACCAGTCAAGGCACCAATAACACCTCACTCTTCATGCCTTTCCCCTCTGATCAGGCCAAATCCTTGATGCATCTCCATGTTCACCTCTCTTTCCCCTGAAGGGAAGTCTCCTGCATGAGCACCTGACCAGCGAAGTACAAGTCACATGTCTGCACCCTAGCTTCAAAGAAGACTGGGAAAGCATGCTGCTAGCATCCTTCTTGGGGAAGTTGGACTTAGAAGATAAAAAAAGCCCCCAGGTATATGAAATACTCTGAAGAGGAGCCAACAGGGGTGTTTTCAGCTCCCATTAAGCACTGAAAGCCTGTGATCAAGATTGGGCACAGTCAGAGCCTCCATCACCTATTCTTATATATTAAACAGGGCCACCTTAGACAGAATAAGGCTCCCTTTGTTTTGGAATGCTTTACTTCCACTCAGGACCAGCTACATAATTTACAGGTCCCAGTGAAAAACAAAAATGCTGTGCTCCTCATTCAAAAATTAAAAATTTAAAGACAGAGACAGAAGAACATTAAACCAAGCATGGGCCCCTCTGAGCATGGGTCCCTGTGTAACTGCACAGATCACAACCCTTGAAGCCGGCTCTACCTCCTTTTTCTTCTGATTGGCCAGTAGGATTTATGTCATTTGGACACGTGTCTAATATACTGTTGCTAGACATGGTGGGAAGAGGTGGTAACTCAAGTGATATCCTCAATAATAAGATACATGGTAAGGTCTGGATCCCTCTGGAAAACTATTAGAGCTCATTGGGTATGGGGAGAGGTATAATAAAATTCTGGAACCTACATAAAGAAGAAGAAATGATGAATTCCAAGGCTGAATTGAGAACAAAATTTGCTTTGGCAAGCTTGTTCATCCTGCCTCTCTTTATAATGCTCTACTTCTTGTCATGGCATATGAGTTGTTATGGTGAGTGAACTGGGGCAGCATTGTGAAACATTACAGAGAAGGTTTTCTTTTCTTTCTTTCTTTTTCTTTCTTTCTTTCTCTGTCTTTCCTTCTTTCCTTCTTTCTTTCTTTCCTTCTTTCTTCTATAAACGTTGGTCAAATGTATTCTCTGAAGCTAAGGTAAGACATCCATAACCTGGTATTTCATGACAAAGGATACATGTGTTCAACATTTGTATAGAAAGAAAAAAAAATCCCAAGTTTCAACCATCGATACCAGGCTTCTCCAAAACCCATGGGCCTCAGCTACGAAAAAAAAAAAAAAATCTTGACACTGGTAATACCTCATGCTCATCTGCACACCTGGAAGGATTCTAGCTGTAAGTCTAATGCCCACCTACAATGCTCAGGTGGTCTGAATAGGGATCTGACAATGTCAGCTCTGGGAAGGTGAGATAGAAGGCATGTTACCCTGACAAGTATCCTTAAATGTGCTGAGGTGAGGAGAAGAGATACAGGTGTAGAAAAGATGGGAGTTCAGGGCCTCCCTGGTGGCGCAAGTGGTTGAGAGTCCGCCTGCCGATGCAGGGGATGCGGGTTCGTGCCCCGGTCTGGGAGGATCCCATATGCCGCGGGGCGGCTGGGCCCGTGAGCCATGGCCGCTGAGCCTGCGCGTCCGGAGCCTGTGCTCCGCAACGGGGGAGGCCACAACAGTGAGAGGCCCGCATACCGCAAAAAAAAAAAAAAAAAAAAAAAAAAAAAAAAAAAGAAAAGATGGGAGTTCAGTTTGGGACAAGAGAGACTATTTCTGGTGTCAAAGTGCAAAAGAAAAGCAAAAACATAAATGGTAGGTGGAGTGTGGGGTTGGAGATCTAAGAAGACTGAGGAAATAGAAAGAGGAAGGGGGAAGTGAGTTCAGAGGTTTCTGGAGCAGAATCCAAGTGTTGTTAACATTCCTGGGGCCTTATTTAGTGCAGCAGATGGAAAAGCACCCCAGTGATGGAGTCAGTCCTCCTGGTTGTAACACTTCTCCTCCATTACTAACTGGGTGACCTTGCAGAAGTGATTTAACCTTGTCAAGCCTCAGTTTTCTCATCTGCAAAATTAGGCTAGTAATGAGAATTAAAAGAATGATTAAAAATTGACAACAGGGCTTCCCTGGTGGCGCAGTGGTTGAGAGTCCGCCTGCCGATGCAGGGGACACGGGTTCGTGCCCTGGTCCGGGAAGACCCCACATGCTGCGGAGCGGCTGGGCCCGTGAGCCATGGCCGCTGAGCCTGTGCGTCCGGAGCCTGTGCTCCACAATGGGAGAGGCCACAACAGTGAGAGGCCTGAGTACCGAAAAAAAAAAAAAAAAAAAAAAAAAAATTGACAACAGTGACTGGTTCATGGTAAGAACTCAATAAGTACTAGGCATGGTGATGATGATGGTGATAATGATGGTGGTGATGATGACCGTTAAGATGATGATGGAGATGATGAAGGTGACTGATGGTGATGGTCAAGGGACCTGGCCTCTCCCGAACCCTGGAATGAGCACCATGGCGTGGGGCGGCTGAGTGTGTAGACCCCACAAGAGAGGGGTAGTGATGGGAGATGAGAAGGAACCAAGAGAGAAAGAGATGGGAGGCACAGGGAGCTAGTTGGGAGACCTGTGCAATCATTCCCAGTGAGATTCCCTGCCCAGCGCAGTGTCTGAAGTGATCTCTAAATACACATGAGATTGAATTGTAAATGTGTGTTATATAAAACAATCATCAAGCTGTGAGGATTCCCAGCTTTACAGTGAACACTTGGGCAAGTGGTTACATAAAATGGAGTAGAGGCTCTGTCAGGAGGAAGAAAGAGCTCTGCGGTCAGGGCAGCACGTTTGAGGAATGGCTCTGCCCGCAATGGGCAATCTTTTTCTCTCCAGAGATTTACAGGAAACGACAGGAAGTGAGAGCTCTCACTACCAGCTGCTGGCCCCTGGGGCACCAGAATCTGCGAGTTCTCACGTCTAAACCTCCCACGCTCATTTTAGGTGAAAAAAGGAGTAAGAAGAGGAAATGTCTGTGAGGAGTTTTGGTTTTCTTTTCCTCTTCTGGAAATGTTTTGTGTTGTGTCAAATTACCACACATAGATGATGTATGTGTTTATTTCTCTTTTTCTGATTAGAAAAGTAATGCATGCTCATTAGAGAAAATTTGGAAAACACCAAAAAGTCAAAAGTCAAGAATAGGGATCACTAATAAGAACATTCTCCAGAGATCATTGCTCCACTTTTGGGCTTGTTTCTTTTCCTTTCATTCATTTACAGTATGTGTATAATACAAACATACATCCATAATTTTACATTTGTATTATATTTTAGACAGTTAGATCATATAAACAGTTTTATGTCCTATGTCTTACACTGATCGCTGGCATTTTTCTATGTCACAAAATGTTCTTTGAAAATTTTTAATTTACAAATAGTGAAAGGACTTTATGGCATACAGTTCTGAGTGTTGGCAAATATAGATTCCTGTCACCACCACCATAGCCAGTGATCCAGAACAGTCTTGTCACTCCCCTCAAATTCCCTGAGGCTGCTCCTTTTCAGTTAGCCGCTCCCCCTAGTCTTAACCCTGAAACCAAAAAGTTCTCCATTCCTATAGTTTCACGTTTTCCAGAATGTTCTGTAAACAGAATTATACGGTATGTAGCCTTTTGGTCTGGCTTCTTTCACTTGGCATGCTGCAACTGAGTCTCACCCACACTGCTGCATTTATCCATAGTTAGTTACTTTTTATTGCTGAGTAGTATTCCACTGTATAGATATACCAAGGTTAGTTTATCCATTCACCAAATGAAGGACATTTGGGCTGGTAAACATAACTTTTCCTATTTGAATGATATTCCATCCTACAGATATACCAAAACATATGCAAAGAGTTCCCTATTAGTAGAATGTTTAGTTCCCCCTCATTATAAATAACCCTTAACTGGACATCATTATACATAACTCTTTGCCTACCAAACATGTATGAATACACTTATATAGTATACATGTATTTGAAGCTATCAACAAATATGCAGTGTGCCCTGCTGGTTGTATAAGAAAATATAAAAATATATATATACAGTTCTACCAAAATTTTCTTAAAATGTTTGCTTATATAACAAACAGTCTGAGTCTCAATATGTTGTATCATTATGAAAATAAGAAAATAATAACTAGCTTTACTTCTAATGCAGTAGTTTTTTTTTCCCTGTGCTGCACAATAGGTTCTCATTAGTTATCTATTTTATACATAGTAGTGTATATATGTCAATCAAATTGTTAATGCAGTAGTTTTAACCGGTTAAATAGAACTAGCTTAATTTCTGAAATCCTGACCGTGTATATCATTCAAAACCCATTTCAGGACATTGTTTTCCCAGCAGGAAGCTTCTTTAGGCAATGGAGTCACCTGGTGTACACAGAACAAGAAGGATGACTGGGCAAGGACAGGTTTCAGGACTGCAGGCTGCTTAGGGCAACATAGCTGAGTTTCTAGTTATTACATCTGAGCAACTGAAGCCAAAGCCACTAAGAGAGGAAAGACAAAGCTGGCACTTTGTTCTGCATAAAGGGACAGGGCTTCTCTCTGAGTAGATGTTGCTGCCCTGCAAATTAAAAAGGAAATAGAAAAAATGTCAGTATTGGTGGATGACACCTACTTTCAAAAACATATATGCACACTGTGGAAAATTTAAATAGTACATGGGACTTCCCTGGCAGCGCAGTGGTTAAGAATCTGCCTGCCAGCGCAGGGGACACTGGTTTGATCCCTGGTCCTGGAAGATCCCACATGCTGAGGAGCAACTAAGCCCGTGCACCACAACTACTAAGCCTGTACTCTAGAGCCCATGAGCCACAACTACTGAGCCTGCATGCCACAACTACTGAAGCCCACGCACCTAGAGCCCATGCTCTGCAACAAGAGAAGCCACTGCAGTGAGAAGCCCGCGCACTGCAACAAAGAGTGACCTCGGCTTGCCACAGCTAGAGAAAAGACCACGCGCAGCAATGAAGACCCAATGCAGCCAAAAATAAATAAATAAATATAAATAAATAGTACAGAAAGTTACAAAGTGAAAAGTAAAAGCTCCTTAGCTTCCCTATTCCCACTTTCCATAGAGAATCATCCTTGATAGTTTTGACTTGTCCTTCCAGGAATGCGATACACACTCCCCACACACACACTTGTGTGTGCACACACACTCCCCCCCCCACACACACAGACTCACATATCCTTTTATCTAAGTACAAGTGGAATCTACAACTTGTTTTTTCACCCAACAGCACATCTTGCACATACTTCCATATCGGTACATGTGGAGTTTATTCATTCTTCCTCATGGGTGAATTCTGATTGTATGGATGTACCATAAAGTTCGCCAAGTTCCCTATTGATGGACATTACATCATCACAGTTTAACTGGTGAGGAAAAACCAGTCATGACGTAAAGACACTGAGAGAGGATCTGGCCAAAATAGGGACTCTGGTCATAGCAAATAGGGTCTGACCACCAGATTTTTAAAAACAGAAATTACTGAATTCTTTGAAAACAATTAAAAAACAAACTTTTAAAATTATGAAACAATCTGAGGTTTTTATTCCCTGGAACCTGACTAGTGGCTGGGGTCCTTGAAATTTGCTTACTCCATGAGTGCTGTTTGCCCCTTTTTTGCTAAAGGAATCTCGAGCAGCCCACAAATTTGTACTAGGGCTCCTCCTGCTGGACATTTTCTATAATTGCACTTCTAATTCAGTTAATGTTCCAGACAGTTCTTTCAAAATTGATTAGTGTTTTTGCTGTTAAATAATTAACCAATTAAGACAAAGACAAATTTACTTTTACTTTTTAAGAAAATAAAATAACACAGAACTAAATACAGTAATAATGAGTCTCCCTTCCTCTTTTTCCAGTTCTCACTCCCTTCCCTTGCCATTGGGAGTTTATCTTAGATCTATTTCTATCATTTACATCTATTATCATGCACAAACTGAATATAGTTTTGTTTTCTTTCACTTTAGATGCCTGGGTCCACTTGTCACATTTTAGCTTAAGCTTTTCGTGTCACTGTGAGGCTTTGCTTGAGGGTGGTGTTTATGCAGAGAAAAAGCACATTATTTGCAGTTACTTTGGTCTTAAAAATTAATTCTAACTATTAAATTTATAAATTCAAAAGCTTGACTTTCCCATACACTTTTCTAGTTAATTTGTGAATAGTATTCTTCTAATTAAAAGCCTAGTCAACTCTGATAATAACTTTTAAGGGGGCTTCACAATTATTCCAATTTCCTGAATATTTTAAACTCAAGTTATTTTAGGTTAAATTATTTTAAACTTACATTTTAAAACATTACATTTTCTTTATAAAATATTTTAAATGGCTTTAAGTGAGTAAAACCTTCTCGAATACTTAATTCTAGTAAATCTAATAAATGTATAAAATTTAATCTTAATTCTCTTAAACATTCCAGTACTGATTGAAAACTTAGTAAAATTCTCTTATAACTTTCAACTAAAACTCCTAAGTCTGAAATCATTTTTTTTGTTTTTTTTTTTAAATCAGTTATTTAATAGTTACACTTATATTGGAATCACAGGGCTATTCCAAGAGCTATTCTTAAATGCTAAACTCTCTAAAATGTTGTAAGTAAATTAAAATGATGTAAATAAATTAAATATCAAAAACTACAGATTGTTCCTAAACTTACCAGAAAAATAATGTGAGTTGGATTCTAAACTTTTGCAGATTCAAAGTCTTTTACCCCACTATTCCTAAGCAAGTGAAATTTGCCATCCCACTTCTGTGGCCTAAGGCCAGGGCAGAGTGGGGGAACACATTTTGGAGAGAGAATTCAGGCCAAGATGGGAAATCTGATGTTTTCCCTTGACCCTGACTGACACAGCGAACCCTATGTCAGTAACATGAGTACGTCTGTTTTCTCATATCCTCACCAATCCTGTAGATTATCCATCTACTGAATTTTTGGCCAATATTATAACCTATAAGCATACAAAGTTGTTTTCTACATGTTTTTCACTTTGTAAGAATTTTTCCATGTTGCTGCATGATTATCATGATTACGGTTGTTTCACCTTCACCCCCAGCTTTATGGAGATATAACTCACATAAATCACCTACCATTGTTTTTAATGGCTACATTCTATTCCATGTAGTAAGTATAACCCTTTGATGTAACCATTCCCGTACCCTTGAATATTTAGCTCCAGCTCTCAATGTTTGCACTTCTGATACTGCATTAAAAAGAACTGTTTGTGAACATCTGTGAGCATGTAGATTGAATCTATATTTTGAATCATGTCTTTAGAATAGGGTACCTAAAGTCTGACTTAGGTCAAAGATTATGAATATTTTTATAATTCTTGATACATATTATCAAGTTGTTCTCCCAAAGCATTTTAGCAACTTACAATGCCATCAAGCATTGAATAACATCTTTAAAATATTTTTCTGCTATTTTTTGTTGCGGTATGTCAAAGAAGTTGAGGTGGAAATTGCCCCTTATTGAATGTGTAGTTCATTATTATTAGATCAATAAAATAATGTTTCATATTTGCCACTGGTGGTTCCTCTTCTGTAAAATATCTACCAGTATTCTTTGCTAAATCTTTTTTTTTTTTTTTTTTTTTGCGGTACGCGGGCCTCTCACTACCATGGCCTCTCCCGTTGCGGAGCACAGGCTCCGGACTCGCAGGCCCAGCGGCCATGGCTCATGGGCCCAGCCGCTCCGCGGCATGCGGGATCCTTCCGGACCGGGGCACGAACCCGCATCCCCTGCATCGCCAGGAGGACCCTCAACCACTGCGCCACCAGGGAAGCCCTGCTAAATCATTTTTAAAGGAGATTAGTAAAATTCCTTCCAAAGTAATGAAAGTGGAGAAAACCTCGGCAAAGCGTGAAAGAGGGTTTTATTCTTGACGTTCAATGGACTTGGGAAAGAACTGTCATAAATAAATCTGTTCAACAATCACTGAAAGAATGCCCAAAGAAGGAAAGAAGAACAGGTCAGGAACTATAAACCTCTTACTTCTCTGCTGTGGTGTGAACCCCAGAAACATCTGGAGGCAGTGTGGTTCAGTGGGAAGAGCAAGGACTTTACACACAGACAGACCTGGGCTCCACTTCTGCCTCTAGCCAGTCCTGAGTGACTTTAAGGGGTCACTTAACCTCTCTGAACCTCAGCATCACTAATGGCGATCAGACTGCCCACCTTCCAAGAATGTGGTTGGATGCAATGAGATGATGACTCCAAAGACCAGGTTGACAGGCTATGTGCAAAGTGCTCAGAAAGACCTGAAGACTGGTGAGGAGAGCTGCCCTCATTCACCGTACAGAGCCTGCAGCAGGGGAGGGAAAAGCAGGCACCGGTGCCAGGGTGGCCCCACTTGCCTATTTTGGGAACAGCAGCGTAGGGTGCAACAGGTTTTACAGGAAGGAATTTTACACGATCTGTATCTGCATAAAGTTTACAGTCTGTTTAAGGAGACAGAGTAAAACCAGAAAAACCTAAGTTACACAGTGACAATAAGGACACTTACCTCTCCAGACCTTATGAGGCGCCCTGCTCACTGGAGAGTCTATTCTATTAAATCCCCCCAACAACTTTATTCCCCTTTTTTCCACCTACCTGAGCCACAGCTGGATTCTGTTTCTTACAATCAAAATCTGGAACTTCTACACATGCTGCCCCTGGTCACTTCTTATAGGACAAACTCTCACAGGACCCGTGCCATTCGCTTCAGTTGCCCAGCCCCTTTCAACATCCTTTGTCTCAAATCTATGCCTCCCAGGGTAGAAAAATCAATCATGTGTTCACTCATTCATTCATTCCTCAGTGCCTACCAGGCTGCAGGCTCCCTCCTAGGTTCTTGAGTCACATTCATCAGTGAACAGAACAAGGAAAAGCCCCTGTCCTCCTGGAGTTGATGTTCTAACAGATGGGAAACAGGTAATAAAAAACAAACTTAACAAACAAATAAGTCAGAAGATGATAAACAAACACTATAGAAAAGAAAAGTAGAGCAACATGAGGGGGTCTGCAGAGCCAGAGTTGGCGGTGCAGGCTGCAGCTTTAAACATGGAGGTCAAGGTTGCCTCAGGGAGCTGAGATGTGAGCAAACACAGTGAGTGAGTTGGCCACATGGGGAAGGACTTCCGGGCAGAGAAAACAGCGACCAAGGCCCTGTGGTGGGAATGTGCTGTCAAGTCCCAGGAGGTCACTGCGGCTGAGTCCCAGTGAGGGAAGGGAAGAAGAAAAATGTCGGAGAGAAGTGGGGCTGGGGGTCCTGGGCAGGCTGTTTGGCTCTTACTCTGAGTGATGTGGGACTGACTGCAGGGCTGTGAGCAGATGAGTGACGTGACTGAATTTTCAAAGGACTATTCCTTATACTATGTGCATGTTTGAAATTTCCCTAATAAACAATAAAAATAAAAGGCTAACTCCTTAGTAGCTGGGTTTCAAAGAGGCCCAGTGGCTCAGACCAGGCTGGTCACAGTAGATGATGGGATTTTCCATTAATTTTGTAAGTTGAATCAACAGGATTTTTTGCTGAAGGGTGAAAGAAGGGAAGGCATCAAGAATGGCACTAAGATTTTAGGAACAGGCGTTTGGAGATTTTTGGAAAGGTGGGTGTTACCATCAATTGAGACAGGGATGTATGGGTAAACCAACTGAGGGGTGTATTAGTTTCCCATTGCTGCTGTAATAAACTCAGTGGCTCAAAACACCACAGCTTTATTTATTCTCTTACAGTTCTGGAGGTCAAGAGTCTGAAACCAGTTTCCCGGGTTAGTCAAGGTGTCAGTGGGGCTGGTTCCTTTTGGAAAATCTCCTGAGGGGAGAATCTGTGTCCTTGACCTTTATCTCCCTTCAAAGTATATCATTCTAATCTCTGCTTCCATTACCACACTGCCTTCCCCTCCTCTTGAACCAAATCCCCCTCTGCCTTGCTCTTATAAGGACACTTACGTTACATGCAGGGCCCACCAGGATAGTCCAGAATAATCTCCCCAATAATCTCCTCAAGATCGTTAACTTCATCATATCTGCAAAGCCCCTTGTGTAATATAAAGTAACATCCACTCATTCCAGGAATTAGGACCTGCATATCTTTGGATGCCATGACTCAGCCTACCACCGTGGGTAAATTCAGTCCGGTTTGGGATGTGTTGCATTTGAAATATCTATTAGACATCAGAGTAAACTGCTGAATATACAAGTGTGGTGTTCAGTACAGGACCTGGACTAGAAATACTCATTTTGGAGTCACCAGCACACAGATGAGATTTAAAGCCGTGAGACTGGATTTAAAGCAGAGATTCAATTTTCCAACCTCCCTGGAGTTAGAGCACAAACACGTGCCCCAAACTCTGCCAACCATCTGTACCCACATCTGGGTATAGCTGTGGGCATAGTAGATTAAAACAGCAGATGCCACCGAGGCTTCATTCTAGCTGGGGGTGCCCTGGCACCAGCTCTCCGAGGCAGCCGTGGCAGACATTCTAGAAGGAGCATCCAGGCATGAGCATCCTAGGAACTCTCTTCGGTGTCTGTGCCCAACAGGCTGCAGGAGGATCTCCCCTAGGGCAGTTCTGGGTGGGACTTTGGCATAGCCTCCAGCCCTGCTTTTCTGGCTCTCCCAGGAAGACTCTGAGTGACCCAATATCCTTCAACACATCCCATTTCTGCTGAGCTACCTGGATCTGGTGTGCGATGCTTTGTGATTATGAGTTTTGACCAACGTGCTCCTTACTTGAACTTTAGGAACCTGAAGCCTGCGCCTGGGTCCAGGCTCTGGGGAGTCTTTCTAGTATCCTGTCTAGAAGGGAGGTTGGGCGCCGTCTTCACAACAAACCCATGTGGCAGTTTCCATTATTTCAGTTTTGTAGATGAGAAAAATGTCAAATTCAGGTCATCTGACTCCTACTGCATTGCTCTCACCATGGCCAAAATGGTCAGTGTCCACAGGACTGTGGGCAGGAAAGCACAGGGTGTCTTCAGGGAAGTGGATCCAAGCCTGCAGTGAAAGTTTGCGGTGGGTGGTGTGTTTAGAAGGAGGTTCTTATAACCAGGAAGGCTAGGCCAGAAGTTTAGACTCGGTAGCAGGGAACGTTGAAGGTTTCTGAGCAGAAGGGACAGGAGAGTGGATTTCGTTCCCAGGTGAGGAAAGTGAAGACCCAGGTACACAGACTGTTCTTTACTTCCTGTGAGAGGACTCAAAAACAGGCGTGCCTAATTCACAGAGAGTGAACAGCAGAGAGTGGGAGAGGACTTAACCTCGCCAGCCACCCTGGGACACATGCTGGTGTTGGTGGATCTCTTATCCCAATTTCTAGTCAAAAGAGCCTAACAGTTGCCAGGGTGAATTCTGGAAACCTCATAGACTCGCTTCAGACCCACTCACTGGCTGGGTAGTCTTTTCTTGGGCAAATCCTTCATTAACTTCTCTAAGCCAGAGTTTCTACACCCCTGAAATGAGGGTAACAGAACCTATCCGTACCAGTTCAGATATAGGTTTGGTTGCTGTTGAAATGACCCCAAATCGCAGGGGCTTAGACAAGACAGATGTTTATCTCTCTCTCCGTAACTGTGCAGGCTGATACTGTGTTTCCATGGTAGGGGGCACCCAGCCTCCGTCTATGGCATGCTCTGCCATGCCCAGCAAAGGTGGCTCATCACCACACCTTCTAGGTCCATACACCAGCCAACAAAGGGGGAGGGAATGAATGTTCTTTCCTTTCAAGTCACCCACATCACTCGGCCACAGAGGAAAGAGAGGCTGGGAAGTACGATTGTTATTCTTGGCAACCATGAGGCCAACTAACATTCAAGGGTTCTATTACTAAATGAAGATTGGAAGAAGAGCTATATGGGGATGATGAGCAGTCTCTCTGCCTATCTGTCTTTCGCTCCCCTCTCTGTGTCTATCTAATGGACGAGTTAGAAGGATGAACAGAATGTTCTATGCAATGCACACAGCACAGCCCCTGGCATACAGTTGATGTCCAGCCCAGATTAGTCTTCTTCTCCTTCTAGATGGAAAAATGGATCCTACAGACATTTATGGAGCACCTACTCTGTGCAATTGTGATGAGACACACAAAGAGGAAGTTCATGCAATCTCTAAGTCGAGTGTTGGAGACAGATGGTGAGGAATGAATTACAACATGACTGGAAAGAGGGAAGCGCTGTAGTTGGGTTGTGCACAAAGTCAATGGAGCACAGAGAAGGGAGTTCTTACATCCACCTGCAGAATCAGGAAAGCCTTACAGACAAAGGGACATTTGGAGTTGGGTCCTTAAAGGTACATACAATTTTAGCAGATAGGAAAGGAAGGGAAGAGAACTCAGGTGTTGGCATCAGAAATCTTCCTGCCAACACAAATCAAAACAACAATAAAGGGCTTCCCTGGTGGCGCAGTGGTTGAGAGTCCACCTGCCGATGCAGGGGACATGGGTTCGTGCCCCGGTCCAGGAGGATCCCACATGCTGCGGAGCGGCTGGGCCCGTGAGCCATGGCCACTGAGCCTGCGCGTCTGGAGCCTGTGCTCCGCAATAGGAGAGGCCACAATAGTGAGAGGCCCGCGTACCGCAAAAAAAAAAAAAAAAAAAAAAAAAAAAAACAATAAAGCATCATGTTTTATCCAGAAGACTGACTAAAATTAGGTATAGATACAGGTACAAGTACAGATAATACCCAGGGTTAGTGAAGAAGGGGAGAAAGGGGCACCTGCCACATACTGTTGGTGGGAGCGCACACTGGGGCAGCTTTGTTGAAACATATCAAAATTCAAACTACAAATACATCCTTTGACCCAGCAACTCCCTTTCTGGTAATCTTTCCTACACAGACACTTGAACAAGAGCTCAAGGTATGCAATCAAGGATTATATTTCAGCATTGTTTATAATAATAAACAACTACAACCACAACCTACAACTAAGTCAGCCTATGACTGAAAAATGGTTAAATAAATGGCGAGTGGCCATCCTACAGAATACTCCACAGCCACTAAAAGACGAGTCAGAAAGTACGCACAGACAGAAAAGGATGACGTCCTTATATCGTTAAGTGAAAAAGGGCCACAGCAGAACAGTCTGTCCAGCATGACTGCTTTTTGTACAAAAACAGAGGCAAGTAAATAAATGAAAATAAGACCAAACCAAAAACAAATAGCTGAACAAACTTACATCTCTGCCTGGTAACATATGTGTATGTGTGTGTACTGGGATGCATGGGAGGAGGTGGACCAAAATGTTGAAAGAAATTACTTTGAGGAAATGGAAGTAGAGGGAAAAGTCTTCATCTTATTCACTGTTGATGATAGCTAAATACTGGAAACAATCTAAATGTTCACCTATGGGCAATGAGTTAAATAAATCATGATGTGCACACACAACAGAACACTACAGATAGGAAAACAACACAAAGACACTCTTATATGAAAAAAGTGCATTGCAGAATCCTATGTATACTATCACTTATACTAATAGTATAGGGCTTCCCTGGTGGCACAGTGGTTAAGAATCCACCTGCCAATGTAGGGGACACGGGTTCGATCCCTGGCCTGGGAAGACCCCACATGCTGCGGAGCAACTAAGCCCATACGCCACAACTACTGAGCCTGCGCTCTAGAGCCCGTGCTCTAGAGCCCATGCTCTGCAACAAGAGAAGCCACGACAATGAGAAGCCCGCGCACCACAACGAAAAGTAGCCCCCGCTTGCCTCAACTAGGAAAAGCTCATGCACAGCAACGAAGACCCAACACAGCCAAAAATAAAAACAAATAAATTAATTAATTTAAAAAAATGTATACATTAGGATTGAGAAATGTAAACCTTACCACTTAAATGGAGTCAGGAGGTCAGAAGGGGGAGCTCTCATGCAGTGCCACTCACATCAATTACAGGAAGAATTACAGAATTACAGACCCCAACAGAATCATCCACAGGAACAATCATCAATCATCAACAGGCCACAGCAGGAGAGATGTACACTGCATCTTCTGTAAGAAATCGACTACCCCAGCAACTCAGCCAATGAGAAACTGTCATCACCTTGAATTCTCACTTTTCTCTGACGGACTTTCATTCAAAACACCCCCTCCCAACTTCCTCCTTTTTCTCTATAAAATAAAGTTCCTCTCCTTCGTTTATTGGACTTGTCTATGGTTTTGCTATAGCCTGCTTGTCCCGAACTGCTATTCCCAAATAAACCCATTTTGCTCATAACATAACTGTCATCTCTAAGGGCAACAGAAATAAGTTTTAATAGGTCCTCCTGCCACCCCATTCCCAGCCTTTGTGCTGAAGCTGAGGCATCAGGGCAGCCTCTGCTCTGTGGTACATGGCAGGGGTTCATTCAGCTCAGCTGCACAGATGTTCAGCAAACCTGCACCAACCCAGCAGTTCAGAGATGCAGAGAAGTGCAGTGCAGAAGTACCAGTCTTACTCTGCAGCCAGACGTTTTAGGGGGTGGGTGTAAAATGAGATTGCAATCCACCAGCGTTCTATAAATAGTATGGACTGATTATTTTGGGGAAGCAAGGAAGTTGGGTTAAGGCATTCACTTACGAATTTAAGGCACAGTCAGGATGAGTGCTGTGTTGCACACACATTAAGAGCTTCACTGGTCTATAAAATGAAAAGAAGTAATATTTAAGGGATTATTTAAATGACTTGCATTCATCATACAGTTATGGGGGGGCCTGCAAGGTACTGGAGATACAAAGTCTTTGACCTCGAAGAACATAGTTTCTTTTTAAAAATATTAGCCAGCATTTATTGAGCACTTACTATGTACCAAGAAATCTGATTACATATTTTACATAGATTATGTCATTTAATCCTCACAACAGCCAAACAAAGCAGGTACTATTATCATCTCCAATCTACAGTTGAGAAAGCTGTCCAGAGGCACTTGCTCAAGTTCTCACAGTAGCAAGCTGTGGAGCTGAACTTGAACCTCCACTCCAGAGCCTGAGCATGGAACCACTTCTGTAAGGATGTACGATTTTGCTTGGAAAAACCTCTTGATAAGAATTTTGGGCAGGTTGGACTCGAAGCACACAGGTGATGTCTGGTGCCCAGGCTTCAGCGAAGAAAGTTAAATTGCTCTGTACAGTAGAGGTAGAAGATGTGGGGTCCAGGCAGCCAGGAGGGAAGGGAAAGCAGCAGTGAAGACAGGAGCCAGGTAACAGTGGGAGGAAGGCCAAAGGAGGATCTCTGGGTAGGGGGACCAGAAGGGACTCTGGAAGAACAGGAAACACGTTCGGTCTATGGCACGCTATGTGACCCCTCCGTAGGACTCCCTACTTCTCAGTCTACACTATTCAGATATTTTTTACAAGAGTAGTTTGTTATTGCTATGTTATGCCCCCCAGAAAAGATGCATTGAGTTTCACTGAGTCTGGACAATACAGCGCTAAGCAGAAAACAATCAAGAGAAAAGAGAGGCTTTGGGGAAAGACATCGCCAAAATTTGCAGGGATCCTGGGGAGAACTTTCAACTGCCACAGGACAGAGGTCAATGTCACCTGAATTTTGAGAGGCATCTGGCTTGAGTTTGATTTGTTAACCTTGTTCGCTGTCCCATGTTAAGCCTGTTGTTATCGCCTCTGGGCTCCCAGGAGCAATAAAAACCCTACCTTAACACAAAGAGAGCCCACGAGCAGTACAAAAATGGGAGCTGGGAGGCTGAGCCAGGCAAGGGAGGAGCCCTGAAACCAGCTTTGGTGGGGGAAACTCGAGCCAGTAAAAGCAGGCTGAGACCCTGAGGCTCACAGCCTGTTAGTCAGGCATGAGACCCTGGCTGGGCTCCCACATTTGACCTGATGACTTATAAAAAGACAGCCTCCTCAGGGGAGGTCCTGGACCAAAGCAAAGGGGTCGTAACTGTGGAATTTTTAGCCATGGTTTTCTCTACCATTGAGCTGTTTTAGAGTAAGAATTATCTTTTATTTAATTTACTAAAATCTGATGCCTTGATTAAGAATTAGAGTTCTATAGTAGAAAGAAAAGAGGAATCTTCAGGGCCACTCAATGCTGGATTCAAATTTCAGCTCTGTCACTGAGTGGTGACCTTTGGGAACTTGCTCAACCTCTCTTAACACTTAATTTACCCATCCATGAAAAGCAGATATTTATATAAACCTTAAAAACAGACAAAACTAGGGCTTCCCTGGTGGCGCAGTGGTTAAGAATCCACCTGCCAATGCAGGGGACACGGGTTCAAGCCCTGGTCTGGGAAGATCCCACATGCTGCGGAGCAGCTAAGCCCGTGAGCCACAACTACTGAAGCCCGCATGCCTAGAGCCTGTGCTCCACAACAAGAGAAGCCACCCCAGTGAGAAGCCTGCACACCGCAACAAAGAATAGCTCCCGCTTGCCTCAACTAGAGGAAGCCTGCGCATAGCAATGAAGACCCAACAGAGTCAAAAATAAATAAAATTTAAAATTAAAAAAAAGAAAACAGACAAAACTAACCTATGCTCTTACAAGTCTAGAGAGTGGTTACTACTGTGGGCAGGCAGGGAGCCTGAAAGGGAAGCCAAGGGGAGACTAGGGGTGCTGGTTGTGCTCTGTTTCTTGATCTACATGCTGGGTACATGTGTATGTTGAACTTGTGAAAATTCATCCACCTGTATACTTATGGTTTCTGCATTTTGTCTGTACACAGATTATATTTCCAAAAAAGAGTATGTGCTTCGCTTTGTTTTCAAAAGAGGGTGATAACAACACCTAACTTGAGAGATTCCTGAGAGCATTAGCAATAATAGATGAGTAAAATGGTACAGCTTCAAGCTGTGGAAAAAGAACAGCTTTGAGGGGCTTGTTCTCCTGGGGAGTCCAGAGTACGGGGAGACCCACACTTCCAGGGGCTTTGCTCAGGTGGGACGGTTACCTGATCCATGGAACTTTTGAGACAGCAGAGGGCAACAGGGCCACCTGGACGGTCATGGGCACTGGCAAAGACTGCGGATGTAACGTGCACCCTGCCCTACCCACAAACGTTTGGGAAAGCCACTAAATCCCTGCAGTGTTGGACTCCAGCCCCTAAGGAGACAAACAGGCCTGTAGACTCAGGTGCCGACACAGAGAGAAGAAGGAAGCAGCAAGGTGAGTAATTCCCAGTCCAGGGGAGGGCTTTCAACTGCTGCAGGGATTGAGCCAAATTTACCTACATTTCCAAGTATCAGGAATGCCCTGAAACGATCTCTGATTATAAGTATATAAAGTGCCTGTCCCATAACGTGCTCAATAAATGGTAGCTATGATGATTTTCCTGTTGGTCCACAGTCACCATGCACCTCTCTGTAAGTATCTCAAACTCCACCTTAGCACATGTCATGCACAGTGTGGCATCCAGAGATGCAGGGACCACAGTCCCTGTTCTCAGGTGACGCACATGCAGTAATCAAGTGAAGAGAAAACTAGATATACACAAATGACAAAGGGCTGCTGTCTGTCCTTTAGCGTCATTAAAAAGGACTCTGGACAGAAGTGGGCGGGAGCCAGGTGGAACCCTGGCCAGAAGGCACTCCCAGTCCCCACACCCAGTGACAACCCAGAAGGCACAGTTCCGTGGGCTTTGAAGCTGATCTCTGAAAAACCTTTTCGGCAACCCTCTGCTCCTCCTTTGAATATATACACTGACTATAATTTGCCACCTACTTGTAGTCATCGATACAGCTATACTGGAAACCCATTTTCTCCAGTCTCTCTTCCAGGATTTTCACACTGCCTTCTCCACAGGATTCCCTGAAACACAAAAACATAAAAACTATCAAAAAAGAAGGAGAAGAGGATGGGGGGAGCTGTTTCTGTGTTAATCAAAAAATATTTTGACCGTGTGCTCCCTAGATGCTCTCCTCTCTGGAGAAATACGTGGCAAATTCTCTGGACCCAAAAAGGCTGCCAGCGGTCAAGCCGCGGGTGCCCAGGACGGGGTGCTCTGAGCTTTCAAACCTGCCCGAAGTTTTGCAAGTCACAGGCCTTCGGAGGGCTTCTGCCGGCGCATGCGCTGTGCTCCACAGGGCTCATCACAGCCCCGCCCGCCAACGCAGCGCTGTGCTTGTGCGCCGAGCCTGACCAAAGGTGAGTGCCAGCCTGTTCAACCCAGAGTGTATTAAGTTAAGCTTCAAATGGAAACAAAAACATACATGTCAAAAATATGAGAAAACGTAGATAAACAAAAGGGAAAAAAACCCAAATCTCACATCAGTAGAGATAACTGCTGCTAACATTTTGGTGTACATCATTCTAGACTTACAGTATATTTATTCCCACAAGACTTTAAAAATATTACAATGTGATTCTGCTGCCCAACGCATTCTGTAATATGCGTTTGCCCATGTCTGTGTATATACATATATACCTCTCTGCCATTATTTTTAATTCCTGCCTGGTCTACCTTACATAATCAGAACACAATTCATAAAAGCAGTCGCCTCTTATTAAAGACCAAGGTTTATTCCTATATTTCAATGTCATTGACACTACAAAAAAACCTTGTTGAAGTTTCATTCTCATGCACATGCTTAATTATTTGCTTCCTTAGCATACATTCCTGAAAGTAGGTTTCCTGTCACCGAGGTTTTGAATGCTTTTTAAGGCTTTTGATGGCACTGCCACACTGAACCCCATGTTGACCACCCCAACAGAGTATAAGATGTCTATGTCCCCACGTTCTCAGCAACAAGGATTCTTGCCCTCCCGACGGTCAGAGTTAAGCAGGGGGATTGATAAAGGCAGAGGTGGGTACAACACTGCCAGCTGTGATGAGTAGGTATGTTATTCACGTTCCAGACAGGATCTGGCCTCAGTTTACCTGGAGTGGGAAGGTGAACAGCCTCCCCACTATAAAATTAACAGAGAGAGGGTGTACAGGGAGGAAATGAGCCATTGGAGGAAGTTTTCACAGAAGTGGAATTCTAGGCATTACGGGAATGAAGAGGGTAAGGTGTTGAGTGACATCATGTTTTAGAACCTTGCCAAAATCTGAGACTATGTCCTTCTCTGGGCCAAGTTCACTACTTAGGATTTTTTGGTAAGCAATGACATGGAGGTTTCAGGACACCTAGACACAGAGCTCAGTCAATAGGTTATTTAATTTTTTTTTTTAAATAAAAGAAATCAAAGCAGTGCTAAACACAATTAGCTATCAGCCATGTGATTTTTCACTTTCTATGATTTTTTTCCCCTAAAACCTGAGCAGTTTGGGACCCCCATTTTCTTAGCTCATGACCTGCACCTCCATCCTGTGGCACAGATGTGGACAACCAGGTGTTCTTACCCCTTTATCATCTCTCCTGACACAGAAATAATGGGCTGAGATGACAATGAATTGCAATTTCCTTATCTCATTAAAAACAGATTCAAAGAAAACAAAAATAAACAAATGTGACCTAATGAAACTTAAAAGCTTTTTGCACAGCAAAGGAAACCATAAGCAAGACAAAAAGACAACCCTCAGAATGGGAGAAAATATTTGCAAATGAAGCAACTACAAAGGATTAATCTCCAAAATATACAAGCAGCTCATGCAGCTCAATATCAAAAAAACAAAAAACCCAATCCAAAAATGGGCAGAAGATCTAAATAGACATTTCTCCAAAGAAGATATACAGATTGCCAACAAACACATGAAAGGATGCTCAACATCACTAATCATTAGAGAAATGCAAATCAAAACTACAATGACACTTTGTTATAAAGCAGAAACTAACACACCATTGTAAAGCAATTATACTCCAATAAAGATGTAAAAAAATAAAAAACTACAATGAGATATCATCTCACATTGGTCAGAATGGCCATCATTAAAATATCTACAAACAATAAATGCTGGAGTGGGTGTGGAGAAAACCTCTTGAACCCTCTTGCACTGTTGGTGGGAATGTAAATTGATACAGCCACTATGGAGACCAGTATGGAGGTTCCTTAAAAAGTTAAAAATAGAACTACCACATGACCCAGCAATCCCACCACTGGGCATATACCCTGAGAAAACCATAATTCAAAAAGAGTCATGTACCACAATGTTCATTGCAGTACTATTTACAATAGCCAGGACATGGAAGCAACCTAAGTGTCCATCAACAGATGAATAGATAAAGAAGACGTGGCACATATATACAATGGAATATTACTCAGCCATAAAAAGAAATGAAATTGAGTTATTTATAGTGAAGTGGATGGACCTAGAGTCTGTCATACAGAGTGAGTAAGTCAGAAAGAGAAAAACAAGTACTGTATGCAAACATGTATATATGGAACCTAAAAAAAAAAAAAATGGTTCTGAAGAACCTAGGGGCAGGACAGGAATAAAGACGCAGACGTAGAGAATGGACTTGAGGACATGGGGAGAGGGAAGGATAAGCTGCGAAGAAGTGAGAGAGTGGTATTGACATATGTACACTACCAAATGTCAAATAGATAGCTAGTGGGAAGCAGCCACATAGCAGAGGGAGATCAGCTCCATGCTTTGTGACCACCTAAGGGGGTGGAATAGAGAGGGTGGGAGGGAGATGCAAGAGGGAGGGG
This sequence comes from Mesoplodon densirostris, assembly GCF_025265405.1. Lineage (NCBI taxonomy): Eukaryota > Metazoa > Chordata > Mammalia > Artiodactyla > Ziphiidae > Mesoplodon > Mesoplodon densirostris. The sequence continues at coordinate 63,749,382 of NC_082661.1, forward strand.
ATATGGGGATATATGTACATGCAAAGCTGATTCACTTTGTTATACAGCAGAAACTAACACAACAGTGTAAAGCAATTATACTCCAATAAAGATGTTTTAAAAAAAAAGATTCAAAGGACTATCTTTCTCTGATAGATACATTAAAACAACAAGCAAGCATAACATCTAGACAAAAAGCAACTTCTCACAGAAACAAGAAAAACAATACATATTGTTTTTCATGCAACAATAAGTATAAGTTGTTTTCTGGGAAGAGAAGAGCAGATTCTGGTATGACTATGTAATAAGTCATTTGCAAATTTAATCTACTGCCCAAGAGAAAAAATAATCACTCATTATATAGTGAGTCTTAGGGGGTCCTGGCGGCCTGAAATGGGGAATTTGCTAAGATACTTCCAGAACATTCTTTCAATAACACGTCCACTCAATGCTTTCCCCAATGTAGCTTCAATGCCCTGAAGGACAGGGCCCCAGCTGCTTCTGAAGCACCATCACGTCTGCACAGCTTTTACCAGGCTTGGCCTTATTGGCTTGTCTCTGAGCCAACTGGATTTACGTTTTTTATCTTTAGTTTTGCCAGCAGTGCCCTTTGTTGATGAGAAGGATGAGTTCAAGTTTGCACTGATATCTGAGCTGATATAACCACTTGAGTTAGTGGCTTCCCAGAAAAATATGGATCATAAAAGTTTCCTTAGCCAGTTGTCTGAGACCCAGCTGTGAAACTGGTTGTTCTCGGAGAAGAACGTCTTCATTGCATGGTCCATGAGTCCATTCTGTGAACTCCCAGTGAGGCTTTTGAGCTTTAAATGACCAGGGAGAAAAACTGGCTTTGACCTACACAAATGATCTACTCAGAAAGGCTGAGAGGAGTATCTGGATAGAGGAGGTTTTCTCTCTGGGCTCAGGACTGACTCATGGCATTTCCAGAAAGTCAAGCCTTTGCCTTTCTCTGCCCACCACATTAGAAACAGAGAAGACTGTTGATTCCCCAGAAATGTATATGTAAATCAGACTGGATCATATCACATCCAAGAAAAGCATGTTTGCACAAAGATCATTACCAGTAGCACCATAACTTACACATTGGATCCCCCGATTTCATGCATAACCCAGATCTCAATGCGTGTGATTTTATCCTTCTGTAAGTGGGGAATTTCAAAATCTGCAAAAAACCTGAGAAACAGGAAAGACATTTCTTAAAGTCCTAAAGCAATATGATACTGTTCCCATATCAATGTTAGTTGACTTACACATTACTTTTGTTTTAAAGCTTTGAGGGGGGGCACTTTTTAGCTTTAATTTTTAGGTTACTTATTTCATTCAGGCATTCATCAGCTGTTAGTGGTATAAATGTATGGACATAGTTCTGATCTCCAGGTCATTCAATTGTTTTTCTCTACCTGATCTTACAGAAGCAAGCATTAGACTGGGGATGTGGATGATTCTCTTAAGCCTCCATAAAGAACAACTAAAAACAGGGCTTCCCTGGTGGCACAGTGGTTCAGAGTCCTCCTGCCGATGCAGGGGACACGGGTTCGTGCCCTCGTCCGGGAAGATCCCACATGCCGCAGAGCGGCTGGGCCCGTGAGCCATGGCCGCTGTGCCTGCGCGTCTGGAACCTGTGCTCCGCAATGGGAGAAGTCGCAACAGTGAGAGGCCCGCCTAATGCAAAAAAACAACAACAACAACAACAAAAAACACATTTTGGCATCTTTGTCTTACATGTTGGTGCTGCATTCTTACCCTTTTACAGGATAGGCTCCTGTTGGCTCTGAACCATTCAGCATGACATAGATCACCCCAGAACTATCCCTTGCATACTGCAAAAAGAAGCAAGCATTTTGAGTAAGCTAAGAGGTCATTTTTAAGCTATGAAATGGTCAACTGTTTTTTAAATTGACAATTTTCAATACTGGCTAGGATGTGATAAATTTGGTATTTCATAGAGCCAGAGGGATGCAAACTGGCATATCTTGGAAAGCAAATTGCTTTGAAATGTCAAAAATGCAGTAGTTCCATGCCTGGGAACCTACCATTATAAAATAATGCAAACTAGTATCAGATTCCAGCATTGTATCAGCTGGTGTACACTAACTTATGCTGGCATTACAAGCAACCTCAAAATCACAGTGGCTTTAAACAAGAAAGATTTATTTCATGCACACACTACATGTTTATCACAAGTGTTTGGATTTGGGGTTTGGGTTTTGCTCCATATGTCCTTGCTCTGGGACCCAAGCTGATGCAGTCTCCACAACTGCAGAGTCACTGGTTATCAGGAAAGGGAGAAGAAAGTGGCAAATCACAGACCAGTTCTTGAAGGCTTCCACCCAGATGTCACACAGTCATTCCTACTCACATCCTATTGGCCAGTGTAAGTCACACGTAAATAACTTCAAGAGACAGAATGAGTGCAAACCACATGCTCAGAAGATGAGCCAGAAATACTCGGTAAACAGCACGAAGGATCACCTGGTGCACGGAGATGTGCACAAAGATGTATATTGCAGCATGGTTTGTAACCAGTCTAAAACAGTCAATGTCAACAACAGGGAAGGATAAGTCAATTATGGCACTTTCATGTCTGAAATATTACCAAGCCATTAATAAAAGTCTACAAAAGATATGCAATAACATAGAAAGTGCTTACATTCAAAGCAAAAAGCGAGACTAGGTGGACAGAGCACGTGCTCCACTCTGTTAAAAATAAATAGGCAGAAGTCCTGGAATATTAGTCAATATTCTCTGGACCTGTCTGTCCCTGAGATTCCCAAGGGACAGATAGGTCCAGAGAAGTTCCCAAATCTCCAGTTGAGAACACTACTGGAGCATATAATTTCCCTGATAAAATGTTTATTCTAGTGTGAAGCCGAGTGGGGGGGGCCGGCAGGGGGTATCCTGCAGTTCTGTGACACATGCCCAGCAGAGCCACGCCGAATGCCAACCGCAACAAAGCAACAAGGTCCTCCGTGCCACGCCTGTCTCAGATTGCTTCCAAGTAGGCTAACAGTCTCAGTTAAATCTGCAAATGTCAAGGTCTGATGACCACTTAGGTAGCATGAATATGGATGATTAGTTTTCTTATTTATACTTTCTATAATTTGTCATTCTCTATCCTGAGCAGTTATTACGTTGATGATAAAAATTTTTTTCATTAAAAAATGCATGCAGATACAGTGAGGCTCTATGAAGTCATGGTCGAAAATTTGGTTTCTGGCTGCTGCACTTAGTAGCTGGGTAATAAGTCTGATCAAGTTTCTTGGCCTCTCTGTGCCTCATTTTTCCTATCTGTAAAACAAGGGTAATAAGAGTCCCTTCCCCATAGGATTGTAAAGATCAAATCACTTAAAATAATACTTAACATTTATTGAATACTTCTTTGCTATAGTTCAGACCCTCTCCTCATCACTATACTATACTACCTCTCCTCATGTTCAGACTATCCAGCATATTCTAAGGGCTCATAAAATGTGGGCATGATTATTGGATTATTAGATTCCCATTCTAGAGTTGAAGGAAGTATAAGATGGTGGCTTCCAGCACACTTTGAAGTTGGGCAGATCTGCTGGGGAGAATTTTTTTTTTTACCATATAATGTTGACATCACCCCCAAGTTGATGTTATGATCCCATGTTCAAGTGATGATGCATCCACAGCTTCCCACTCCTCACTGAGGGTCTCGGGCAGCTCACTGCCAGCTGCCTGGAGCCTGTACTCGAAGCAGAACCTGTGGGGAGTGGGCTTGGACGGAGGGCTCCGACCGGAGCTGGCAGGAGAGCACAGGAATAAGAATGATTCTGTCTGGAGTGGGCCCTCTGCTTAGTTCCAAACTGCAGCTGCGGTGGAGGATTTGACCAAAGTCTCGCTCACCCTGATTAACAGTGGACCCAGTGAACACCTGGTGATCCAGAGCAAGAAGTAGGACCAGAAGAGACACAGAGAGCCCTGAAAGGAGCTTGGTGGCAGTGGGTAGAAGGACCTGACACCCACCAGCCTTCTAGTCAATACAGCTAACAGTTAATTGTTGACTTGCTTTGCTCAATAGTTGAGCTAAGGACTGCACCCTCTTTATTTGGAATCTTTGGTCTAACGCTTGTGACAGAAAATGTAAGCTGTAGTCACTGGCATGTTATAGCTACCGATAGCTATCATCAACTGTGGTGACAATACCCTCTGAGAAACAGACCCACATTTAGGGGACCATTTCTTTGTCTCCATCTTATCCCTGGTCTCCTTTTGCCTCCTCTTCAGTTCATATCAACCTTGTGCACACCTCTGATGCCCACATCTAGATCTTAGGGGTCCCAGGCTCTCCTATAAAGCAGGGGTTACCCCACTTCACACCTCAATCAGAATCACATTGATTTGAACTACTAACAACAACCACAACACCAGAGTAATAACGACTGTTTAATACCTTCTTCTGGAGCTAAAATTCAGAATTTTTTCTCTGTACCAGGCATTGCATTAAGCATTTTAGCTTCTTAAATCCTCACCCCTTTATGGAGCATAGAGCGTGAATCAGAATGTTGCAAAGGTAGAAAATGAGACTCACAGAAGTTTAGTAATGACCCAATGGCCCATCCTCTGAACCCTTCTGTACCCTGTTCACAGATCCCACACCTGCTCAGTCACCCAGCCAGCCATCCCAGGATTACCTGGATGGATGCACTTTTCCAGTAAGAATCCACAGGATTGTTTTCACAATCTTCTGATGTAGGGCAGGATTGGTAGTCGAGTCCTACAGGGAAAACAGACCAACACATTTTATTTCAAAGGTTATATCAAGGAAGAATTAACTGAAAATATTTGCTGGCTCCGCAAAATATACTGAAACTCATTCTACATAATGTGTATGGGCTTAACATTCATAGTTCTGCCCACCCAGTCCACAAGGAGCCTGGTGAAGAAGCACCCAACCCCTGATACAAAGACATTTGTCATTGTGCTCGGCACAAATGTGAGGAAAGCAGAGAACTAAACAGCTGGGTTAATTCTCTACTGGAGCTCTAGCAAGTGATATATACATACATACATACATATATATATATATATATATATATATATATATATATACACAAAAATTATATATAATAATATTATATTATACATTATATCCATATTAAAAATTATGTATTAAAAATTTATATTTAGGGCCTCCCTGGTGGCGCAGTGGTTGAGAGTCCGCCTGCCGATGCAGGGGATACGGGTTCGTGCCCCGGTCTGGGAGGATCCCATATGCCGCGGAGCGGCTGGGCCCGTGAGCCATGGCCGCTGGGCCTGCGCGTCCGGAGCCTGTGCTCCGCAACGGGAGAGGCCACAACAGTGAGAGGCCCACATACCGCAAAAAGGAAAAAAAAAAAAAAAAAAATTTATATTTATTACATATATAACTTTTTTTTTTGCATTGTTGGGAGAAATGCCTTCTCCAGTTAACCCAGTTCTTAGAAGTAAATACAAGAAAAATAGACAAAGAAAGTAACAGTCCTTAACCAGAAAATAGAACTTTTATAACATTTAAAATATTGGGCTTCCCTGGTGGCGCAGTGGTTGAGAGTCCGCCTGCCGAAGCAGGGGACACGGGTTCGTGCCCCAGTCCGGGAGGATCCCGCATGCCGCGGAGAGGCTGGGCCCGTGAGCCATGGCCGCTGAGCCTGCGCGTCCGGAGCCTGTGCTCCGCAACGGGAGAGGCCGCAACAGTGAGAGGCCCACATACCGCAAAGAAAACAAAACAAACAAACAAACAAAAATCTATAGAAAATGTTAAAATGTATTACATTTAAAAGAATTTTAAGGACAAAATTCAGCAGATATATAATGGGATTTGTTCCCCATTTACTCTATAAAAAAAGGAGAAAGTGCTAACTGACAATTCGTTCCAGGGAGAACGAAGCAGGGCAAAATGTGAACTTCTTGAAAGGAAACACATGGAGCTTCCTTGCTCCCTCTGGGTGCACCAGCATCTCGATGTGCTCACCAACTTGGAGGCTCCCCAAACCCCATCAGAGACGGGTTTTTATGGAGATTTCATGAAGTAGACATGATGGATTAAATCACTGGTGATTAACTCAATCTCCAGTCCCCGGCCCTTCCCAGAGGACAGAGGATGGGGCTGAAAGTCCCAACTCTCTAATGATGCCTCTATCTTTTTGGTGACCAGCCTGCATCTGAAGCTATCTAGGGGCTCCCAACCACCAGTCATCCCATTACCATACAAAAGACACTCATCACTCCTCAGGGTCCAAGGGTTTCAGGAGCTGTGCGTCAGGAACCGGGGGGACCAAGACCAAGTATTAATTTGTATTATACCACAGTCTCCCTCCCTTCATGATCTTTTCATCTCACCCCTCCTCCATTCTCCCTCACCCTCTGTAGGATCATCAAACTGAGGCTTCCTGGTCATAGTCCACTGGAAGAATGGCCATGTCCATTTGATCTGCACCCTACCATGCTTCCCATCTCACGCAAGGTGGAAGTCAGCATCCTCACAATGTCCTGTACTGTCTGGCCCTCCTTTATTCCTCTAGCCTCACAGTCTACTACTTGCCTCTTCACTTACTGCCTGCCTTTCTGTTCCTTAAATATGCCATACACACTCCCACCTCAAGGCCTTTGCACGTGCTATTCCCTCTGTCAGGAAATGCTCTTCCTCAAGTCCTTTAGGTCTTTGCTCAAACATCAGCTTCTCAGTGAGGCCTTCCCTGGGCCTGTGTAAAACTGCAATCCTTCCCTCTCCCCTCCTCACCAGCCAGCACTCCCTACCCTCTTTTCCCTGCTTTGTTTTTCTCTGTAACCTTTATAATCTTATGGCGAATTATATGTATATGTTTTTACTTGCCTGTTGATGGTCTTACCTCCACCCCTGCCCCTATAATGTAAGGATAAGGTATTATTTTCCTGGTTTATTCTCTGTTGTGTTCCCAGTGCTTAGAAGAGCAAGGACTGGCACGGAGGAGGCACTCTACAAACTTTATAGATGGATGAATGAATGGAGGAGCAAGAAACAAAACTGAGCTTAGGTTAATTTTTTTTTTTTTTTTTTTTTTTTTTGGCCACACCGCACGGCATGTGGGATCTAAGTGACTCCAATACCCAGGGAGGAAGAACGTCCAGTCTTCACGAAGGGACCACCTCCCGCCAACCACTTTCCTTGCTGGCCTTCGTCCTGCTCAGCCTTCAAGACTCATCCAGATCAAGAGCCGCCAGGAAGCTTCCCGAGGCTCTGGTCTATGCCGGTGTCTCCCTCTGCTACTCCCTAGCTCTGGGTCGTTCCCACCTCAGAGCACACCTCTCTGCACTCACAAAACTACATGTTTCCTGAGGGCAGAGACCGCTGTATCACCAGCTCCTAGCGTGGGAGTTGATGAATGAAGAGCGTTTTCCTTACTATCAGGCCAGCCCCTGTGACTTTAACTTTCACTGTGATTTTGCCAACTACAAAATTGCCACTTGCCATCTACCTCTACAAGGATTAAATCATGAGCCGCTGCAGCCGCTGACCTTCAACACCCCTGAAAGGAGTTCAGGGTGGAGATCAGGAATGAGGCACTCTGTGCTGTGGGAAAAACTGGCAGAACAGGTCTTTAGATAGTTAAATAGTTTCAGGAGAAGATTTTATGAGCCCAAGTCTTGCATCTCCTCCTATTTAGGAAAGTACTAAAATCATTAACGGTGACATCTGTGCCTTGTGACTAGCAGCAGGTCTCTGCCAAAATGTGTGCCTGGGGCTTCCCTGGGCTTCCCTGGTGGCGCAGTGGTTGAGAGTCTGCCTGCCGATGCAGGGGACACGGGTTCGTGCCCCGGTCCAGGAAGATCCCACATGCTGCGGAGAGGCTGGACCCGTGAGCCATGGCAACTGAGCCTGCGTGTCCGGAGCCTGTGCTCCGCGACGGGAGAGGCCACAACAGTGAGAGGCCCATGTACCGCAAAAAAAAAAATGTGTGCCTGACTTCACACATCTCACCCCCTTCACTAAAATCGTACATAACAGTGACCCTTCCCCCCTACCTCTTTGGAGCAGTTTCTCAGAGCTATCTGAAGTGCTGTCTCCTGGGCTATAGTCCTCATTTTGCCCTAAATAAAGCTTAACTCTCAGCTTTCACGTTGTGCACTTTTTTTTAAGTCAACAATTTGAATCTCAAAATATCTGCTGGCGGCCTGGAGCAGCTTCAGAATCAGTGAGAAGAGGGGAGAATCCTGGCCCTAGCTCTTCAAGTCATTTAACCTCCCAAAGCCTCAGTTTGCCCCTCTGGAAAATGAGGATAGTGAGAGTCATGCAGGACTCTGGAGTCAGACTCTGACTTTGCTGTTTACACACCGTGCGATCTTGAGCAAGTTTCTCAGTCTTGCTGTGCCTCACTTTCCTCGTTTGTCAAAATAGAAATCAGGATAGAACCTATCCCATGGGGCTGTTGCAGGGATTAAATGAGTTAATATCCATAAAGTGCTTAGAACAGTACCTAGCAAAAGATAGATTCTCTTTCTCTATTATCATTGTTATTATTTAATTATTATTATGACCACCTTACCTGAGAGAATTTGAGGGGGGCGGAATCCAAAGAGATAAAAAATGCATATGAAAGCACTTAGCACAAATGGCAAATGCATAGTAAATAGGAACCCTGACTTTTCTTGTGATTCGTACAGAAGTCTTACCAGAGGCATTTTTCTGTCGACACCAGCTCAAGAAATCTCCAACCATGCCATACAGAACATTGCACAGTGGCATAAAGCGGCGGCCGTTCTCCGCATAGCTGGTGACAAGGAGGTGGTTGTTTTCCCAGAACAAGGACTAAGGAAAAACCAACACAAAATGAAATCAAAACAGATTTCTTCAGGCACAGTATCATCAAGACAAGTCAGGCCAAGCATTTCTCATTCACCTGGGACTTGCCTCACAACAACTGAACCTTCTTTGTTTTTGTCTTTAGTTACCCATTCAGAGAGTGCTACCAGCTCTCTTTTCTTTATTCCAAGGGTATCATGCAAATGTTAATGAAATATTTTCCCAGAAGAGACAAAATATAGATACATATATACATATATTTTTTTTCTAGTAGTTAAAAAATTATAGATAGATTTTTTTTTTAATCAAGGGACCTGGGTTCAAATTTTGGGTCTGTCATATACTAAATGTGTGATCTTGAGCAAGCCATGTAATCTCCCTGTGCCTCAGTTTCCACATGTGGAAAATGGGGAGTATGAACCCTTTCTCTTCTCCCAGAGCTGTGGTTAGGATGATATGCAATCACAAAATGAATTCCTAAAGGGTAAAGTGCCTCAAAAATACATTACTTTTATATTATACTTTATAGTTTCCACTATGAAGTTACAATGTTTTCACATAATAATAATACAAATAACAATATCCCCCTCATCATGCCATCAGATCCTCAGTATTCCAACCAGCAATCTCTGTCTAGACTGGATGCTTCCCAAGGGCAGAGGCTGTTTTGTTCCCTGTTGCATCTGAAATGCTGAGAACAACACCTGGTACATGGAATTAGCTGAGTATTTACTGAGTTTATCAACCAAAGTCCATGAGAAAGGAGAACAAAAAGAACAGCTCCCCTTTTTACTGACCAAGAGGCTGCAAGGTCCAAAGGCAACATATACTCAAAAATCATGTTTTTAGCCTATTATGCATTTGAACCTCCCAGCTCCATTTACCTGCCTTTACAAATGAAAAAAAATCAATGTTAAGATGTTTTCATTTGTAAACATCAATGTTACATGGCTTTACAATGAAAAAAATCAAGTTAAGAATTTGTGTCAACCTATTTACAATAGCCAGGACATGGAAGCAACCTAAGTGTCCATCAACAGATGAATGGATAAAGAAGATGTGACACATATATACAATGGACTATTACTCAGCCATAAAAAGAAATGAAATTGAATTATTTGTAGTGAGGTGGATCGACCTAGAGTCTGTCATACAGAGTGAAGTCAGAAAGAGAAAAACAAATACCGTACGCTAACACATATATATGGAATCTAAAAAAAAAAAAAAAAGGTTGTGAAGAACCTAGGGGCAGGACAGGAATAAAGATGCAGACGTAGAGAATGGACTTGAGGACACGGGGAGGGGGAAGGGTAAGCTGGGACTAAGTGAGAGAGTGGCATGGACATATATACACTACCAAATGTAAAATAGATAGCTAGTGGGGAGTAGCTACATAACACAGAGACATCAGTTCAGTGCTTTTTGATCACCTAGAGGGGTGGGATAGGGAGGGTGTGAGGGAGACGCAAGAGGGAGGGGATATGGTGATATATGTCTATATATAGCTGATTCACTTTGTTATAAAGCAGAAACTAACACACCATTGTAAAGCAATTATACTTCAATAAAGATGTTCAAAAAAATTTATGTCAAAAATATGTCCTTCATTAAGAAAAAAAGAATTTATGTCAGAGAAATAAAAAATGGTATCTAACTTTCTTTAAACTCAAGGTACTGTTCTAAACAAGCAATTTACATAGATGTTCTCATTTACTTTCACTGTATTAGTGCTTAGAGTGCAGACAGAATACAGACATGTAAACCACATGATTATATGTTAACCAGTTTCTTCAAGAAACTGGTCCTGAATGGATATAATCTTAAGACCTTTTAAGAGGAGGGATTGGTCTCCTGGGAGGATACTGACATAGAGGGTTTTCTGAAGTACTAAAGGTTAAGGCCTTTGGAGCCAGTTAGGATGGAGATTGTTCAGAACTGGCCAGGTGCAGAGGCCCCGTGGGAAAGGGGTGGCGACGCCCTGATGTTTTTGGGTTTCTGCACTGACTTCTTGACTTAGGAAAGTTCCTTCTGCCCAGGACAGGCAGGAGACCCAGGAGCACCGTTGAAGACAGAGCCACTTTCCCACCAGAGAGCCTGGAGCACTTTGTGAGTTGGTTGCTTGGCCTGGACACTGTCTGTCTCTATAGAGACAGAGTAACATTTTACCGAGGTGAAGGTAGAGTTACCTTGTCTCTGGGAATGGAGTGCCTGGAGAGGTTAATAAAAAGATCGTAATCTGAGGGAAGCACAGAACAGGGATCCTTATCCAGCACCAATTTAAAGGCTTCCCAGATGGCTGTGCAGTTCTTGTCCCTGCGGAAAAGTACAAGTTTAAAAAAGAAAAAGAAGAAGAAGAAAAAAAAAAGAGATCACATTCCAGTGTGATATATTTCCGTTTCTCTCTCCAAGTTTTTTACTAGTGATTTTGTCAAATATCAACTCTGCAGAACTGGGCATACAAAAAAGACATGAAATTGTCATAACTCTTGCGTTAACCCCAATTCAGAAGAGGAAGAAAAATAACTTTGGTGATGGATTTGGAAATCTGAAAGTGGCAGTCTTTCAGAGGTGCAACACACATTTCTTAGAACTTAAAACAGGCTCACAGAGACAGCAGAAAATGCACAGAGCTAGAAGGTGACAATTCCAGTAAACCACATGGTCTGCCAGCTTCAGGTGCCCCTTCATTTAGACACAGGTCCATCCTGGGGTTGGGGGCCAGGTGAGATCAGGCAGACATGCAAGACCTTGTAAGGTCAGGAGTGAGCACAGAGTGTGGAAAAAGACTGCTCCACCTCCTGCTAAGGCAGAAAGTATGACATCCAGTGTCTGCTGCAACTCCTTAAGTCCAACCTAGCTTTCCAAAACCATTTCCCACCCCATTTGTAACTTATTTCTTATGCTGGGTGGTAACATGGGTGTTCCCTGTATTATTTTCCATTCTTTTTTATTGGCCTAAAATCTGTCACAATAAAAACAACCGGCACAAGAGAGGGACTTTATGAAAACAGAAAATATGTGTCCAAGGAAGGAACAAAAATTAGTAAGAAGCATAGTGCTGGCAAGAGAGGTTCAAACTTTAAAAGTCCTCTAAATTAGAAGACCTGAAATTTGAATTCCCAAAGTACCTGGACTCGGGGAATTCCAGCTGGAGACCATATTCCTGGGTCTGATGGGTTCTGGTTAACCTTACGCTGGCTGTCGTCCAAACTCACTGCTACATAATCCTCATCCACTCCCCAACATCCGCTTCATTTTTACACACACACACACACACACACACACACACACACACACACACACCCTTCACCTCCAGACCCCACCCAGTGCACCCTCCCCAGTAGGTTCCCCATCCTCCTTCCCCCTCCCCCTCCCCTCCCCCTCCCCTCCCCTCCCCTCCCCCTCCCCTCCCCTCCCCTCCCCTTCCTCTCCCCCTCCCCTCCCCCTCCCCCTCCCCTCCCCCTCCCCCTCCCCTCCCCCTCCCCCTCCCCTTCCTCTCCCCCTCCCCTTCCTCTCCCCCTCCCCTTCCTCTCCCCCTCCCCTTCCTCTCCCCCTCCCCTTCCTCTCCCCCTCCCCCTCCCCTTCCTCTCCCCCTCCCCCCTTCCTCTCCCCCTCCCCCCTTCCTCTCCCCCTCCCTTACTCTCCCCCTCCCTTCCTCTCCCTCTCCGGCTCCCTCCCCAGCCGCCGCGCTCACCGCCTCTCGGGGCTCAGCACCGCAATGTACTCCGCGCAGCGGCCCAGGAAGATACTCTGCAGGTGCGGGACGGTGCCCTGCCCGCTCCAGCGCGCGTCTGCAGCGCCTGTAGCGCCCGTGGCCGGCGGCAGCAGCAGCAGCAGCAGCAGCGCCGGCAGCGGCCGCCCGGACCGCGCGCACCCCCGGGCTTCCATCGCAGGCATTTGGGGGTGCCTCCCGGACTCGCCTCCTCCCGTCGCGCTGAGGTGGCTCCCCGAGCTGCCGCTGGGCAAGATTCTCGCCCTAACGGAACCCGCGCTCACTTGCTGTCTCTCTTTCTACTTCAGCTCCGAGACTGAGTTGGGACATTACCGGGGGCAGGACTATTGCCCCTGGCTAATCTCGGCCAGAGTCCACCCTAGAGGCCCAAAGAGGAAGCAAGGTTGGAGAAGGGGTGAGGCGAGTACAGTCCCCCGAAGGAAGATTTTTCTGGCTTCAAACTATGACAACTTTCACAGACACCCTCTTTCTCACTGGCTAATGATGAGTGGACGGTGTTTGTTTTCAGGAAATAATAACCACAAAAGCTAATATTTATTGAGCTGTTACTATGTGCCAACCACTTTACAAGCATAATTTTCATTTCCTTTTCACAGTATCCCTCCAAGCTAGGTTTATCACTCCCATTTACAGATGAGTGAATTCAGGGAAGTTAAGTAGCTTGTCGGAGGTCACAATCTCCCTTCCAGATAGATGCAAAATTCCAGAGACAATCAGTGTAGAGATCTGAGATTAACAGACTTCACTGGAGGGCCAAGTCCTCTGTTCCTACGGTAATGATAGCTCTGTGCCTGGCAGACGTGATAAATGTGGGAGGCCCGTGAGAGGTAGGGTGGAAGGTTCTGGAATATTTTATTTTAATCTCTCTTTTCTATTTTTAAAGTTTATAACCAAAACTCTCATTGTCCTGTCCAGCCCCTCCCTAACTTGAGTCCACTTTCCAGAAATAAGCATTTTAAATTATTTCAACAGGTTTTTTTGTTTTTGTTTTCCTGGCATTTACTTCCACATTTCCAAATAATATGCCTGTATGCCGTTTCTTGATGTTTCCATTTTGGATAGTATTCTATGACTTCCCACAACATCAAAGGAAATTTTATCTTTAACCCCACATATCCTCAAAAGCCATCCTTCTGTACCCTTCATTGTCCAAGTCTTTTTATCAAAAGCTTTAACTCAGTAATCAGCATTTATGTTATTATGACTTGTGAATATTATTCATGGCTGAGTTGTAGTATTCTATGATTCTGTTTCCTTTCTTGTGAACTTCATGCTTACGCTAGAGATAATAATAGTCTCCCTCCCACCATCCCCAACCGCTGGCTTATTTGTTTGTTTGTGATATTATATGTACACTTATGATTATGGTCAAATTCTCTACAAGACATGTAAATCTTTCAATGCATTTTAAAGCATCAGTCAATATTTCAGGTGGTGTGTGTGATTTCTTTCTCTCTGTCTCTCTTTTCTTTTTGTTTCTTGGAAACACCCTTTTTTGTCCAGCTTACTCTCCCAGTCTGAGATTACTGCTCTCAACTTGCTGCACAGTTGTCTTGCAGTGGCCCAGGAAGATGCCTGTTCTTGTCTCTCCTGGATTGATGCCCTGTTTCCTAGATCCCATGTCTAGAGCACACCTTCCAATAGCTTCTTTTTTTTTTTTTTTTTTTTTTTTTTTTTTGCAGTACGCGGGCCTCTCACTGCTGTGGCCTCTCCCGTTGCTGAGCACAAGCTCCGGATGCGCAGGCTCAGCGGCCATGGCTCATGGGCCTAGCCACTCCACGGCATGTGGGATCTTCCTGGACCAGGGCTCGAACCTGTATCCCCTGCATTCGCAGGCAGATTCTTAACCACTGCGCCACCAGGGAAGCCCTCCAATAGCTTCTTGAGAAGATGCCATAGGGGCTAAATTTTTTGACTTTTGCATAATAATGTAAAATGTCATTATTCTACTCTCATGCTTGATTGAAAGTTTGGTTAGAGAGAATTTTAAGTTGCAAATCATTTTCCCTCAAAATTTTGAAGGCAGTGCTCCACTGTTCTCTGATTTCTGTGTTACTATTGAAAAATCTAGAGCCCTTTCCCTAATCCTGTTTATTTGACCTTCTCTCTGGAAGTTTTTAAGATAAATCTCAAGAGTATGAAATTTCAGAGATGAACTTGAGAGCAAGTAATTTCCATTCATTGTGCTGACAGCTCTAGGAAGGATGTTTCCAAGAAACAAAAAAAAAGAGAGAGGGAGAGACAGAGGAGGGAAAGAAATCACACACACACCACCTGAAGTACTGACTGATGCTTTTGAATGCATTGTGAGATTTATATGCCTTGCAGAGAATTTAACCATAATCATAAATGTATGTAGAATACCAATCAAACAAATAAGCTGAGGGGGAGGGGGAGGGAGACGATTACTACCGCTAGTTAAGCAAGTTTATAAGAAAAAAATATATATAGTCATATAATTCTCTAAGCTCAGCCATGAATAATATTCATAAGTCATAATAAAGTAAATGCTGATTATGAAACAGGAGGGAAGGCGGCAGGGGACAACCTTTGAAACAATGACATAGCCAGAGGAAGTGACATAAACTGATTAGAACCAAATGGGTCCAAGATGACCACTAAGTCAAATTCCATTAGACCCTGAGCCTCAGTATATGCTGACTGTAACACATCAGCAAGCTAAATGACACACCCACAGGTGCCATGACAGTTCCAAGGCCAACCATAAGGATCAAAAAGTGGGCGGTGGCCCAATTCCTGGATATCACCGCCCCTTCCTGAACCAGCTGGAATACTCCTCCCACTCATTAGCCTATGAAATTACCCACCCCTATAACCCCATACTCTGGTGCCTTTCTCACCTTCTGAGATGGCCCACACTCTGTCTGTGGAGTGTGTTTCGTTCTAAATAAATCTGCTTCTTACCTATCACTCTGTTTCTCACTGAATTCTTTCCACACTGAGACACAAAGAACATGAGCCTCAGTAAGTCCAGACACCAGGTGAGTGATTCTAATTAAAACAATGTGAGTTTGAGTCCCAAGCAGGGTTTTGGCCATGTTCAAGTCCCGGCCGCGTGGGTTCAAGTCGCAATCTGAGGTGCACGGTTTCAATTACTGCTTTAACATGTATATCCAGAAAATAGAAAGAATTCAACAACTCAAAAATAAGAAGGGCTTCCCTGGTGGCACACGGGTTGAGAGTCCGCCTGCCGATGCAGGGCACGCGGGTTCGTGCCCCGGTCCGGGAGGATCCCACATGTCACAGAGCAGCTAGCCCCGTGAGCCATGGCCGCTGAGCCTGCACGTCCGGAGCCTGTGCTCTGCAACGGGAGAGGCCACAACAGTGAGAGGTCCGCGTACTGCAAAAAAAATAAATACATAAAATAAGAAAAACAACCCAAATTTTTAAATGGTATCTGCTTTTAAAATTGTTGAGCAGATACCTCGCCAAAAAAGACATTCCACTACTAGGTATTTACCAAAGAGAAAATGAAAATGTCTGCCCAAAGATTTATACATGAAATGTTCATTGCAGCTTAATTCATAGTAACACCTAAACAATGCAAATACCCAACAAGAGAAGAATAAACAAATTGTGATATAGTCTACAATAAAATACTACTAAGCAGTGCAAAGGAATGAACTACTGATACACTGAAGAATGTAAAAAAAAAGTATATGCTAAATGTAAGAAGCTAGATATAAAATAATACACACTTTATTATTCTCCTTACATGAAGTTCTAGAAGGAATAGGATGCTGATATACAGAATTAGGGGAAAAGAGATTTCAGATGGAACCAATTGCCTGAGCAAATACAGGATAATGGAAAGCATGGGGCTTCTCCTGAAAACGGTAAAATTTTATTTTGACTAATAAATAGGGTACAGGTTGAGACTTGACAAAATAAGTTAGGGTCATACCTTTTTTCTTCTTTTTGCCACACCTAGCAGCTTGCAGGATCTTAGTCCCCTGACACGGGATTGAACCCATACCATTGGCAGTGAAAGCACGGAGTCCTACCCAAAGGACCTCCAGGGAATTCCTAGGGTCATATATCTTTTTTTCTTTTTCTTTTTTTTAACATCTTTATTGGAGTATAATTGCTTTACAATGGTGTGTTAGTTTCTGCTTTATAACAAAGTGAATCAGCTATACATAAACATATATCCTCATATCTCCTCCCTCTTCCATTTCCCTCCCACCTTTCCTATCCCACCGCCATATATTATATCCTGAAGACCTTGGACACAATAATAGTTTGAAATTTGTGCCCTTTTTCTTTTTTTTTTTTTGAATTTTATTTTATATATTTTTTTATACAGCAGGTTCTTGTTAGTTATCCATTTTATACATATTAGTGTATACATGTCAATCCCAGTCTTGCAATTCATCACACCACCACACTCTCCCCCTGCCACTTTCCCCCCTTGGTGTCCATACATTGGTTCTCTACATCTGTGTCACTATTTCTGCCCTGAAAACTGGTTCATCTGTACCATTTTTCTAGGTTCCACATATATGTGTTAATATACGATATTTGTTTTTCTCTTTCTGACTTACTTCACTCTGTATGACAGTCTCTGGATCCATCCACATCTCTACAAATGACCCAATTTCGTTCTTTTTATGGCTGAATAATATTCCATTGTATCTATGTACCACATCTTCTTTATTCATTCGTCTGTTGATGGGCATTTAGGTTGCTTCCATGACCTGGCTATTGTAAATACTGCTACAATGAATATTGGGGTGCACGTGTCTTTTTGAATTATGGTTTTCTCTGGGTATATGCCCAGTAGTGGGATTGCTGGGTCATGTGGTAATTCTATTTTTAGTTCTTTAAGGAACCTCCATACTGTTCTCCATAGTGACTGTATCAATTCACATTCCCACCAACAGTGCAAGAAGGTTCCCTTTTCTTCACACCCACTCCAGCATTTGTTGTTTCTAGATTTTCTGATGATGGCCAATCTAACTGGTGTGAGGTGATACCTCATTGTAGTTTTGATTTGCATTTCTCGAATAATTAGTGATGTTGAGAAGCTTTTCATGTGCATCTTGGCCATCTGTATCTCTTCTTTGAAGAAATGTCTATTTAGGTCTTCTGCCCATTTTTTGATTGGGTTGTTTGTTTAATATTGAGCTGCATGAGCTGTTTATATATTTTGGAGATTAATCCTTTGTCCGTTGATTCGTTTGCCAATATTTTCTTGCAGTCGGAGGGTTGCCTTTTCGTCTTGTTTGTAGTTTCTTTTGCTTTGCAAAAGATTTTAAGTTTCATTAGGTCCCATTTGTTTATTTTTGTTTTTATTTCCATTACTCTAGGAGGTGGATCAAAAAAAGATCTTGCTGTGATTTATGTCAGAGTGTGTTCTTCCTATGTTTTCCTCTAGAAGTTTTATAGTGTATAGTCTTACATTTAGGTCTCAAATCCATTTTGAGTTTATTTTTGTGTATGGTGTTAGGGAGTATTCTAATTTCATTCTTTTACATGTAGCTGTCCAGTTTTCCCAGCACAACTTATTGAAGAGGCTGGCTTTTCTCCATTGTATATCCTCGCCTCCCTTGTCATAGCTAAGTTGGCGATAGGTGCGTGGGTTTATTTCTGGGCTTTCTATCCTGTTCCATCAATCTATATTTCTGTTTTTGTGCCAGTACCATATTGTCTCATTCACTGTAGCTTTGTAGTATAGTCTGAAGTCAGGGAGTCTGATTAGTCCAGCTCCGTTTTTTTCCCTCAAGACTACTTTGGCTATTTGGGGTGTTCTGTGTCTCCATAATAATTTTAAGATATTTTGATCTAGTTCTGTAAAAAATGCCATTGGTAATTTGATAGTGATTGCATTGAATCTGTAGATTGCCTTGGGTAGTATAGTCACTTTCACAATATTGATTCTTCCAATCCAAGAACATGGTATATCTCTCCATCTGTTGGTATCATCTTTAATTCCTTTCATCAGTGTCTTATAGTTTTCTGCATACAGGTCATGTGTCTCGTTAGGTAGGTTTATTCCTAGGTATTTTATTCTTTTTGTTGCAGTGGTAAATGGAAGTGTTTCCTTAATTTCTCTTTCAGATTTTTTATCATTAATGTATAGGAATGCAAGACATTTCGGTGCATTAATTTTGTATGCTTCAAATTTACCAAATTCATTGATTAGCTCTGGTAGTTTTCTGGTGGCATCTTTAGGATTCTCTATGTATAGTATCATGTCATCTTCAAACAGTGATAGTTTTACTTCTTCTTTTCCAATTTGTATTCCTTTTATTTCTTTTTCTTCTCTGATTGCCATGGCTATGACTTCCAAAACTATGTTGAATAACAGTGGTGAGAGTGGACATCCTTGTCTTGTTCCTGATCTTAGAGGAAATGCTTTCACTTTTTCACCATTGAGAATGATGTTTTGCTGTGGCTTTGTTATATATGGCCTTTATTATGCTGAGGTAGGTTCCCTCTATGCCAACTTTCTGGAGAGTTTTTATCATAAATGGGTGTTGAATTTTGTCAAAAGCTTTTTCTGCATCTATTGAGATGATCATATGCTTTTTCTTCTTCAGTTTGTTAATATGGTATATCACATGGACTGATTTGCGTATATTGAAGAATCCTTGCATCCCTTGGATAAATCCCACTTGATCATGGTGTATGATCTTTTTAATGTGTTGTTGGATTCTGTTTGTTAGTATTTTGTTGAGGATTTTTTGCATTAATATTCATCAGTGATATTTTTCTGTAATTTTCTCTTTTTTTAATATCTTTTTCTGGTTTTGATATCAGGGTAATGGTGGCCTCGTAGAATGAGTTTGGGAGTGTTCCTCCCTCTGCAAATTTTTGGAAGAGTTTGAGAAGGATGGGTGTTAGCTCTTCTTTAAATGTTTGACAGAATTCACCTGTGAAGACATCTGGTCCTGGACTTTTGTTTGTTGGAAGATTTTTTTTTAATTAATTAATTTATTTTTGGCTGTGTTGGGTCTCCGTTTCTGTGCAAGGGCTTTCTCTAGTTGTGGCGAGCGGGGGCCACTCTTCATTGCGGTGCACGGACCTCTCACTATCGCGGCCTCTGTTTTTGCGGAGCACAGGCTCCAGACGTGCAGGCTCAGTAGTTGTGGCTCACGGGCCTAGTTGCTCCGCGGCATGTGGGATCCTCCCAGACCAGGGCTCAAACCCGTGTCCCCTGCATTAGCAGGCAGATTCTCAACCACTGCGCCACCAGGGAAGCCCCTGTTGGAAGATTTTTAATCACAGTTTCAATTTCATTACTTGTGATTTGTCTGTTCATATTTTCTATTTCTTCCTGGTTCAGTCTTGGAAGGTTATACCTTCCTAAGAATTTGTCCATTTCTTCCAGATTGTCCATTTTATTGGCATAGATTTGCTTGTAGTAGTCTCTTAGAATGCTTTGTATTTCTGCGGTGTCTGTTGTAACTTTTCCTTTTTCATTTCTAATTTTATTGATTTGAGTCCTCTCCCTCTTTTTTTTGATGAGTCTGGCTAATGGTTTATCAATTTTGTTTATCTTCTGAAAGAACCAGCTATTAGTTTTATTGATCTTTGCTATTGTTTTCTTTGTTTCTATTTCATTTATTTCTGCTCTGATCTCTATGATTTCTTTCCTTCCACTAACTTTGGGTTTTGTTTGTTCTTCTTTCTCTAGTTCCTTTAGGTGTAAGGTTAGATTGTTTGTTTGAGATTTTTCTTGTTCCTTGAGGTAGGCTTGTATTGCTATAAAATTCCTTCTTAGAACTGCTTTCACTGCATCCAATAAGTTTTGGGTCATCGTGTTTTCATTGTAATTTGTCTCTTGGCATTTTTTGATTTCCTCTTTGATTTCTTCGGTGATCTCTTGGTTACTTAGTAACGTATTGTTTAGCCTCCATGTGTTTGTGTTTTTAAAGTTTATTTCCCTGTAATTGATTTCTAATCTCATAGCACTGTGGTCAGAAACGATGCTTGATATGATTTCAATTTTCTTACATTTACTGAGCCCTGATTTGTGACCCAGGATGTGATCTATCCTGGAGAATGTTCCATGTGCACTTGAAAAGAAACTGTAATCTGCTGTTTTTGAAAGGAATGTCATATAAATATCAATTAAATCTCTCTGGTCTATTGTGTCATTTAAAGCTTGTGTTTCCTTATTAATTTTCTGTCTGGATGATCTGTCCATTGGTGTAAGTGTGGTGTTAAAGTCCCTCACTATTATTGTGTTATTATTGATTTCCTCTGTTAGCATTTGCCTTATGTATAGAGGTGCTCCTATTTTGGGTGTGTATATATTTATAATTGTTATATCTTCTTCATGGATTGATCCCTTGATCATTATGTAGTTTCCTTCCTTGTCTCTTGTAACATTCTTTATTTTAAAGTCTCCTTTATCTGATAAGAAATTGCTACTCCAGCTTTCTTTTGATTTCCATTTGCATGGAAAATCTTTTTCCATCCCCTCACTTTCAGTCTGTATGTGTCCCTAGGTCTGAAGTGGGTCTCTTGTAGACAGCATGCATATGGATCTTGTTTTTGTATCCATTCAGCGAGACTGTGTCTTTTGGTTGTAGCGTTTAATCCATTCATGTTTAAGGTAATCATTGATATGTATGTTCCTATTACCATTTTCTTAATAGTTTTCAGTTTCTTTTTGTAGGTCCTTTTCTTCTCCTGTGTTTCCCATGTAGAGAAGTTCCTTTAGCATTTGTTGTAGAGTTGGTTTGGTTGTGCTGAATTCTCTTAGCTTTTGCTTGTCTGTAAACCTTTTGATTTCTCTGCCAAATCTGAATGAGATCCTTGCCAGGTAGAGTAATCTTGGTTGTAGGTTCTTCCCTTTCATCACTTTAAGTATATCATGCCACTGCCTTCTGGCTTGTAGAGTTTCTGCTGAGAAATCAGCTGTTAACTGTATGGGAGTTCCCTTGTATGTTATTTGTAGTTTTTCCCTTGCTGCTTTCAGTAATTTTTCTTTGTCTTTAATTTTTTCCGATTTGTTTACTATGTGTCTCGCCATGTTTCTCCTTGGGTTTATCCTGCCTGGGAGTCTCTGCGCTTCCTGGACTTCGGTGGCTAGTTCCTTTCCCATGTTAGGGAAGTTTTTGACTATAATCTCTTCAAATATTTTCTCAGGTCCTTTCTCTCTCCCTTCTCCTTCTGAGACCCCTATAATGTGAATGTTGTTGTGTTTAATGTTGTCCCAGTGGTCTCTTAGGCTGTTTTCATTTCTTTTCATTCTTTTTTCTTTATTCTGTTCCACAGCAGTTAATTCCATCATTCTGTCTTCCAGGTCACTTATGCGTTCTTCTGCCTCAGTTATTCTGCTATTGATTCCTTCTAGTGTATTTTTCATTTCAATTATTGTATTGTTAATCCCTGTTTGTTTGTTATTTAATTCTTCTAGGTGTTTGTTCTTTAATTCTTCTAATGTCTTGTTAAACATTTCTTGCCTCTTCTCGAGCTTTGCCTCCAATCTTTTTTAGAGGTCCTAGATCATCTTCACTATGATTATTCTAATTCTTTTTTCTGGAAGGTCTCCTATCTCCACTTCATTTAGTTATTTTTCTGGGGTTTTATCTTGTTCCTTCATCTGGTACAAAGTCCTCTTCCTTTTCATTTTGTGTATATTTCTGTGAATGTGGTTTTCCTTCCACAGGCTGCAGGATTGTAGTTCTTCTTGCTTCTGCTGTTTGCCCTCTGGTGGATGAGGCTATCTTAGAGGGTTTTGCAAGTTTCCTGATGGGAGGGACTGGTGGTGGGTAGAGCTGGCTGTTGCTGTGGTGAGCAGTGCTCAGTAAAACTTTAATCTGCTTGTCTGCTGATGGGTGGGGCTGGGTTCCCTCCCTGTTGGTTGTTTGGCCTGAGGCGACCCAACACTGGAGCCTACCCGGCTCTTTGGTTGGGCTAATGGCGGTCTCTGGGAGTGCTCACGCCAAAGAGTACTTCCCAGAACTTCTGCTGCCAGTGTCCTTGTACCCACAGTGAGCCACAGCCACCTCCCACCTCTGCAGGAGACCCTCCAATACTAGCAGGTAGTCTAGTTCAGTCTCCTATGGGGTCAGTGCTCCTTCCCCTGGGTCCCGATGCGCACACTACTTTGTGTGTGCCCTCCAAGAATGCAGTGTCTTTTCTCCCAGTCCTGTCAAAAGTCCTGCAATCAAACCCTGCTAGCCTTCAAAGTCTGATTCTCTAGGAATTCCTCCTCCTGTTGCTAGACCTCCAGGTTGGGAAGCCTGACATGGGGCTCAGAACCTTCACTCCAGTGGGTGGACTTCTGTGGTATAAGTGTTGTCCAATTTGTGAGTCACCCATCTAAGAGTTATGGGATTTGATTTTATTGTGATTGCATCCCTCCTACCACCTCTTTGTGGCTTCTCCTTTGTCTTTGGATGTGGGGTATCTTTTTTGGTGAGTTCCAGTGTCTTCCTGTGAATGATTGTTCAGCAGTTAGTTGTGATTTCGGCGCTCTCTGAAATTTGTGCTCTTGAACATCAAGAGCTTTCAATACTTTCTGAACTTCCTTATTTAAAATTTTGTCTTGTTTGTTGGTTGGCATTTTTGGTTGCTTGAGGATGAAACAAGAGATATCATGAATTTGAAGTTTTTAGAACAGTGTTTCATAGTGTCTCTCAATGAATGTTTCAAATACTTATCAAGAGCTTGTTTGTTCCTTGTGTTTATTTTGGGTTGTGGTAAGCTGAGTAATAGCCTCACAAAGATGTCTGTGTCCTAGTCCCCAGAACCTGTGAATACATTACCTTACATAATAAAAGGGACTTTGCAAATGTGATTAATTTAAGGATCTTGAGATGGAGACATTACAATGGATTGTCTGGATGGGTCCAATGTAATCATAAGAGAAGGGCAATCACCCAGAGAGGTGATCATACAGAGAAGGCAATGTGATGATGTAAGCAGAGAGATATTTGAAGGTGATTTGCTGCTTGCTTTGAAGATGTGAGGCAGGGCATGCAGGCAGACTCTAGAAGCTTGAAAAAGTACGGAAACAGATTCTTCCCCAGAGTCTGCAGAAAGAACAAACCCTGCTAACACATTGACTTTAGTCCAATGAGACTATCATCGGACTTCTGACCTCCAAAAGAGAATAAATTTGTGTTGTTTTAAGTCATTAATATTGTGGTAATTTGTTACAGCAGCCGTAGGAAAGGAGTACAGATTTTGGAATCTGAAAGTATCCCTCTTTCTGCCTCCCTTTGTCCTCAGTTCCAAGACTGAGTTTGGGACATCATTAGCACAGGATTATTACTCTTGGCTAGTCTTGGCCAGAGTCTGCAAGGAGGCTGCCCCAAAGAAGAAGCAAGATTTGAGAAGGGGTGAGGTGAGTTCAGTCATCAGAAGAAAGATGTTTTTCTAGCTCCAAACTATGGCAACTCTACTGTAACAAATACTAAAAATATGAAAGTGGTTTGGAAGTGGGTAATGGGTAGAAGTTGCAAGAATTTTGAGGAACATGATGGAAAAGTCCTAGATTGCCTTGAACAGACTGTTAGTAGAAATATGGGTGTTAAAGACTGCTGGTGAGGTCTCAGAGGAAATGAGGAACATGATTTGGGAAACTGGAGGGAAGGGGGTCTGTTATATAATGGTAGAAAGTTTAGAGTGTGTCCTATAATTATACAGAAAACAGAACTTGTAAACAATGAATTTGGGTATTTGGTTGAGATTTCCAAGCAAAATATTGAAGGTGTGACCTGGTTTCTTCTTGGTTGCTTTTAGTAAAATGTGAGAGAGGAGCGGAGAGAACTGTTACAAAAAGGAAGCAGAATTTGATTTGGGAAAATTCTCAGTCTACACGGATTGCAAACAATCCTGAAGTTAAGAGATCCACTGCCAGGAAAGCATGCTCTGGAGAGTTAGCCAATGATGTAGTTGCACAGCTTTTTTTTTTTTTTTTTTGATTAAAAATGTTTTAAATTGTAATAAAATATACATAAAAGTTATCATCTTAACCATTTTTAAGTGTGGATACACTTTTGCTAGTACTTGGAAAGTATAAGAGGTTAGCACATTCAAGTACATAGAGGGCTCTTTGAAGGGGTGTAAGACTCAGAAGCCAAAAACAGATGAAATTATTCAGGAAAGATCTGTGGAGTAGCCTGTTTTTTTAATAAAGTGAATCTCTGTGACCCACAAAGTTTTTGAGAATGCTATACCAACAGAAACATTGTCAAGTTGGACTAAAAGGGACAGAGGACAAAAATGAAAAGACTCTCAAAGTTCTACAGGCAGAAAACATGCTGAGAAAAACTACTCAGTGGCAGACATGTGTTATTCTTCATGAAAAAGGATGATTCCAAGGGTGGAAAGCTCCAAAGAGTGGAGCCAGGGGTCTAGAGGGCAGAGGCATGAGCCGTCTAAGTTATTTCCAGGCTTTGAAATTTAATGGAGTTTGCCTAGGTGGACTTCAAAAGTGATTAACTGACTCTTTTTCTTCATTTTCTCCCTTCTTGAATGAGAATGGATCTGTTGCCCTATGCCTGTCCCACCACTGTATTTCTAGAGCACAAACTTGCTTTCTAGTTTCACAGCTCCACAGGTAGAGGATTTTGCCCCAGGACACATTACATCCAGAACTGCACCCATAATTTAGATGATTAGATATGAGATTTTAGACTTGAGTTGATACTGTAATGGGCTGAGACTTTGGGGGGCCTTGGAATAGGTGAAGGTATTTCTCATGTGGGATGTATGAGTCTTTGCGGACTGGCAGTGGACTCTGATAGGTTGAATAATGGTCCCCCGTAAAGATGGCCAAGTTTTAATCCCTGGAACCTGTGAATATGTTGTACATAGTAAAAGGGATTTTGTAGAATTGACATATACTGACATAAAGACACAAGACCTTTGGGTCAGAGATACAATTTATTACTCATAGCAAAAAAAAAAAAAAAAAGGAGCCAGATCAGCACTGTGGGTTGGTTTCCCATGCCCCAATTCCCACAGGTGTTAGCTCTGCACACAGTGGGGGCTGCTGGTACATCCTCTCACCCTTCCCTACAGGGAGATTACTCATTACTACTGGAATGCATGCAAATGTCTCCAGGGAGGTAGGAAAAGGCTTTATCTTTACTTCCCTGGCATGTTTCTTGGGAAGATGTCTCTAGTTTCACCATTCTGGAATGTCTCCTTACACAAGTGTTCTTAGCTTAAACACAAATACTTTCATTCAGAGGATCCAGACTGTGCAGAAATGTGAGCTATTCATGGAAAATTGTCTTCCAACTGTATTTTAAGCACCAAGAAGGGGGGAAAAATCTATTACCTTTAATAGAATAGAAAATCTGAAAAATCAAATACTTCAATAATGCCAAGAGTGGCTGATGGAAAGGAGCTGCTAACCTATATGATTTTAGAGAAAGACCATGTCCAAAGAAACATCACCCAGTGGGGTCAGGAAATATGTAAAGAGAGGCAGAAGTTGAAATTAGTTTGAGGAAGACATATTAAGCAATTAAATTGCTTAATTTTCAGCAATGATGTGAGTAAGCAACATCAATCAATGCCGTTTGTGGATGCCTATAGAGATTATTTGACAAAATCAGATTTTTAAATGTAAAAATGGCAAAGAAATTTGCCATACATTTAATTATTATTCCTGGGAATATGACCTCATGTTACAGTTATTAGATGTTATTTTTTTTCTCCAGCAAATGTAAATGGAATATTCATTTACTATGTATCATGCAAGATGACACAATCTCTGCTCCTATGGAGCATGCATTTCAAGATGGCAGGTTGACAGAACTAGTAATCACATAAACAAATACAAATATTACAAATTACATACTACCAAGAAAACAAAGAAATAAAAGGAAGAATAAAGAAGGATGTACCCAAACTAAAGTGGTTAGGAGAGACCTCTATAAAGAGGTATCATATGACTCAATCTATTCTCAAAATAAAAGTCAGAGTGAGTTTTTTAAAACCTAATTCACATCATGTCTTTCCTCCACAGAACCCAACTGCTCTCCATTTCACTGACAAAAATCCAGAGCCCCTATAATGGTCTAGAGCCCTTCATGATTTGGTCCCCAAATAGTTCCCTGACCTCCTTTCTTATTACTTTCTATAGCACTTATTATCTTCTAAATATTATAAAGGTTATGTATTATGTTTATTGTCTCTCTCTCTCTCCTTGCCAGAACATAAGCTCCACTAGAGAATGGTCTCTGTTTTCTTCATTTCGTATCCCAAATGTGTCTAGAACGGTACCTGACCTCTAATAGAAGTTCATTAAATTTTTGTTCAATGAACATAAAATTACATTATGATTTTATTAGTATTAAAATATAACAAAAATAAAAACAAAGTTATCACATACACTGCTATATTAACATTTAAATACAACAGATAAAAAGATCACAAAATAAGAACTGCAGAAACAAAAACCAGGTCAGATTTGTTTACACAACATTGTAAAGCAACTATACTCCAATTAAAAAAAAAAAAGATTTATTTAACGTGGTAGGTGTGCTTGCCCATTCATAAGTTCATTCCAGTCTGGAACACAGGAGGATAATGCTACTCGCATATCTGCTGCGCCATTTAATCCGTTCCTTTCCCTTGCTTTTAACTGGGTTAAGACAGAAAACCCTAGTTCACACAAACTAGTTGCTGTGAATGGTAATAATAGCAGGATACTCCTTCGACTTATCAAAGGAAAGTCTTCCTTTATCTTAATCCAAAATGCTGATAAACTTAGTGTTTCATAATCATTCTTCAATGTATATGAAGAACTGAGCTGCAATAATTCATTTTCTTCTTCAGGCACCAAGTTTAACTCAATTATTGATTCTGGGTTTCGAAAAGCAAACGGATCTTTTACCCAACAATTCTGTCTTAATGTTTCAAATTTCTCTTCTGGGAATAAATGGTTAAAGGTTTGACAGAGAGAAGTGAGGTGCAACAATATCTCTAGTTTTATTTCTTCCAAAATGTTTTCATTGACAACATTCTCTTCAATGTGCTGCAAAAACCTTGGAAACATGTAGTAGCTAGGACGGTTGCTTTTAAGCCTCGCTTGCCACAACAGTAACGCCTTCTGGAATCCTTGGATACGTTCGGCCTGTTGGAATATGTCACTGTTTTTCCCCTGTAGTTTTAAACATAGTTCATTAAGGATGCCAAAAATATCAGTTAAATATGCCAGTTTCGTTACCCAAATATCATCCTCAAAAATAGTTGCTAAATGAGACTTCTTTTCAATGAGAAAAACGTGGATCTCATTCCTGAGTTCGTAAACCCGGCTCAGTATTTTCCCTTGAGACAACCAACGAACTTTGGTGTGATACAGTAAGTGGGTATAATTAGCTCCAATCTCCGAACAAAACGTTTCAAGAAGTCTGCTGTTTAATGAGCTTCCTTTAATAAAGTTAACAACTTTCACTGCCTTTTTCAATACTTCCATGAGCTTCTGGGGAATCTCTCTGGATGCTAATGCTTCACGATGTATAAAACAATGATTCCACGCACCACTAGTAACTTCTAGCAATTTTTTAATTACTCTGCTCTGTTTACCACTGATGTTTGCTGTTCCGTCACTTGTAATTCCTTTGCAGTTTTTCCAGTTTAATTTATACTGACCAACAATGCACTTTTCTAATTCTGTGAAAATATCTAATCCACTTAGGTGTGAGGTTAAGTTTAAACAACACAAAAAATCCTCCATAAAATCGCCTTGCCACGCATATCTGACATAGACTAAAAGTGCTGTGCAGCTTCCAGTATCTGTGCTTTCATCAAGCTGGATCGCAAAATCTATTCCTGACTGTAACCGAGTAATAAGCATTGCCTCTAAATGTTCGGCAATCGTACAAATGCGAAGAGATATTGTGTTATCGCTAGGAATCATTTTTAATTTATCAGCAGATTTATCATCAAAAATTGTACGCACCATATCCAAACATGCTGGAAGAATAATTTTTTCAGCAGCTGTGTGAGCCATTTTCTCTTTTGCCACACGATATGCAACTAAATATGATGATAATAAGGTTTTCTCACTAACAGTAGTAGAGCAGCTAAGAAATTGTGTTGATGACTTTACATCTATTTTCTTTCTTTGAAAATATTCAAGAGGCTTATCAATAAGTTCAGCATGCTGTGTTTCTAAGTGCCTTTTTAATTTTGAAGGTTTTAAGCTTTCATTTGCAAGAATATTATTACAAATAACACACTGAGGTCTGTCATTTTCAAAGGGTTTTTCACATTTGATAAAACCATATTTTAAGTAATCTTCATTATAACGCCTGGCAGTTACTTTTTTCTTTTTGAAATGTGTCTCAAACGAAGTTGATGTTTGCAGATTAGAGTCAATAGTTTTCTCAATATTGTCACTATTCATACTTCCAGACCCAGCAGTAGAACTTGAACATGCTTCTGCATATTTTGCTTCATTATTCCTCTTTCTTTTAAAAAAGAAATGATCCATTTTAAAAGCAATTTTGAATAAAATATTATAATTGCCACTAATATATATATATATATGTGGTTTTTTTTTTACAGCCTAGATAACATCTTTCCAAAATTGCAGTTTGCAACTGAATCTCAGTGGAACATCTCAGACTTCATATCCAGTTGCAAGTCATGGTAATATACAACTAGACTGCAGATCAACCTTGTTATTATGAAAACCAAATAAGACATCAGTGGACAAATGACTGAAAAACCATTTCTTAGGCAATCAATGCACATTCTATTCATCATATCCCCTCCATCAAATATCTTTCCACATATTGAAACTGACCTTAGTATTCCTTGCAAGGTGTATAATTCTGGCAAAGGATTCATGCAAAGCACTCTGATATTTTATATTTTATTTTGTTTTTAAAAATGTTCATCATGACTCACAAAATTGATTTCATGACCTATTAAATGGGTCACATGCATAATGTGAAAAACACTGATATAGAGACGTTTTCCTCTTTTGTGTTAGTGCCTTGACTACGTCTGTTTGATGATCAAAGAAACTAGCTGATCTGCTAAACTGCTGGCTGATACAGAAACTTTCTTGAAGTGGTAGGTATATATCATTCCTGATTTTCATTCCTGATACTTTTTGATGGGAAGGGTTTTTAAGAGTGCCAGTATTGTCTGATCTCATGAGGTTCCAATGAGGTTTTCCATGGTTAGGTCAACTATAAGGTTGGAGTTGGTGACATATTTTTAGAACTGTCTTGGAATGCATCCTTGACCTGGGAATAAGACCAGAGATATGACATTAAGCATTACAATACAGAGAAATAGTGTTGCCAGCTATAGGGACCTTTACAGAATCCAAGGTCATGGGTGCTGAAGCAAAAAGCTGGTAGCTCTCAACACAATGTTATATAGGCTTAGGCCTTTTTCTGTAAGGCAAACCACCTCAACCAAGATTGGGAGATAGAAAAAATGATGTAAGACCTGGGAGTCGGCATCAGGAGATGCAAAGTACATTGACAAAGCTAAACACAGCAAACCATGGAGGAGCACAGCTCATTCACTATATATATTTCCTCTTAGCTCAGTTTGGCCATGCTCATCTTGTAAGTACTTCCCGCACTGCTCTCTTTGAACTTAGGATATTTGGGTCTTATCAGCATAATACAGCACTTCCTTACAAACCTCTCCATCAAGTAATGCCACTTTGGGGAGTGGGGGGAGGTAGGGTAAAGTCTTACATTTACTGTAGTGTTTATTAGAAATTAAACATTTTAAGTGTTAACAGTTTTATCAGGATTGTTTGCATTAACTAGATTTTCTTATTTTCTGTAATTCTTGATGCTCTGGCATGTGGGTTCTCACTAATCATAGAGGGAACTAATCCTCCCAGGGTTGGGTAATTCCTAGAGATAGCAAACTTGACTGATAGCTCAACCCAGGAACACAACTTTCATATGCAAACTAAACAGTCCAGAGCCAGCCCTACCCACACTTCCCCACCCTCCCAAATCAGGTTCTTATTCTCCAGATACTCCCCTGCCCTAACTACCCCAGGGCCAGGTAACCATGAACTAGGGACAGCCCCCATGCCCTGAATCCTGGTGAAACTGTTAAGAAAGCCAATCTGAAACCTGCTTACCCTGCTTGGCCAATTCCTTCCTGAGAAAACCACAGTACAGGCTTTTCCACATTTCCCCTTCTACCCCCTCTCCCTCCTGCCCAATCCTGGTGTTTCCCATGTGGCTGCCCTGTATGGCATGGCGTGGCATGCCCTACATCCTGTTTCTAGGGATCTGTATAAACACTACCTACTTCATGACAGCCATTTCTATGTCTGTTTGCCTTATCATACCTGATTAAAACAAATCGTAGGTAAATCATTTTTACTTCGTCTTGGTTCTGGTTACAAAGTTACAAAGTTGCATAGTTTGGCTCTAATCCTATTTTCCACGCAATGTCTGTTATTTTTTAGCATAAATTTTGCATTCCACGAGTTCTTCTAAGTCATAGTGTTAAAGCTGAAACACCCGTATCTCGAGATTACTTTTATTACTTGCGTGGTGAATGGATTCCCCCAATCACTTGAAAGGAAGATTGGAATCCTTCAGTTTGGGGGACACACTAAATATTTGTCATTCTAGCTATCACTCATCCTTCACCTGTGAGTGAAACAGTATCATACAGTACACAAGTAACGTATAGGTTTCAGGAATACCAGGCAGCACTCAAAATATGCTACAAATTGTCTGAATGCCATCGATTTTCATCAGCCTGTCACCACTGTATTTATGTGGTGGCCTAATCTTTTAATAAAGCCAGCTTTGAAAGAGGCATCAGAGCGGATGGTGACCTTGAAACAAGAAAGATGTTGCCAGATGGAGAAGGCCTTAGTAAGATTCTTCCCTGAGACTTCATTACTTATTTTTAACAGTAAACTTGAAGGGGACTTACAGTATGTCATGTATACTGCACTTTTTAAAATTTTAATAAGCTTTATTTTTTTTGAGAGCAACTTTAGGTTCACAGCAAAACTGAGCAAAAGGTAGGGATTTCCCATATATTTCCTGCCCCCACCTATGCACAGTCTTGGCCATCACCAACATCCCCCACCGGAGTGGTACTTGTTACAGCTGATAGACCTACAGTGTCACATCATAATCACCCAAAGTCCACCCTTTACCTAAGGTTCACTCTTCGTGTTGTACATTCTATGGATTTTGACAAATGTATAATGACATGTATCCATCATTATGGTTTCATACAGAGTATTTTCACTGCCCTAAAAATCCTGTGCCTCTGCCTCTCTTCTTTCCTATCCCCACTCCCACTGCCACCAATCTCTAATAGTCACTGAATTTTTTTTTTTTTTTTACCAGCTCAGCTCCACAGTCTTGCCTTTTCCAGAGTGCCATACCGTTGGAATTATATGTATATAGACTTTTCAGATTGGCTTCTTTCACTTAGTAATACGCATTTAAGGTTCCTCCATGTATTTTCATGACTTGATAGCTCATTTCTTTTTAGCACTGAAAAATATTTCATTGTCTGGCTATAACAGTTTATCCATTCACCTACTGAAAGACATCTTAGTTGCTTCCAAATTTTGGCAACTATGAATAAAGCTGCTATAAACATTGGTTGCAGGTTTTTGTGTGGACAAAAGTTTTCAACTCCTTTAGGTAAATACTAAGGAACCTGACTGCTGCATCGTATGCACAAGTACATTTTTAGAGGATCCCAGCAAAAGTTGTGTATCCTTTTGTTGCTGGAGCTTGTCAATACTGTGGAAACAGATTATGCTTTATAGATAAAGCATAGATGTTGCTCAACTTTTTTTTTTTTTGCAGTGGTGCCAGCTTTTGTTAACATAACTCACACACGCTGACAGACTTCAAATAGTGCCAAAGGGACTGCTCTAGGATTTCCTGAGTTGTGATGGCCTACTCTGGTACTGAGTTATTCTACTGATGTCTCTGATATGGAACCAAGTCAGAATTGAGGGGTAAAGGTGGCTGGTGAGATGGGTTACACAATTTAGTATAATTCAGTGAGAAAGAGTGACGTGGGGAGCTGTCAAGATAAGACTATTTGGTCAGTTTGGCATTGGACAAATACTAAATCTTGAATTTAGGAGCAGATATTTTATATGAGACTAAAAGTTTTAAAGGGCATTCTAGAACAATGTTGTTGGAATGCAGCTTCAGCAATGTAGCAGGAAGGTGGCAGCAGGAACCAACTGAGAAAACTTTGCTATAGGGAGTAGGGTTAAGTTGTAATATGCAAGAGATCAAAATGTATAACATTGTCTCTAGGCTAGCAGTCTCTTGGCATAGTTTTCCGTGTTTAGTAATATAAAGCATTGGTGTCAACAGGAAGACCTACAAATAGGGGCAAAAGTCAGGGTTTATTAGGATGGTGGCATTTTTAGATGTTGGTTGCCTTAGGAGGGGCTTGAAAATATCAACTTGATTAGTTGTTATATTATGAATGCTTTAACTAGGACAAGTTGCTAGAGATCTAATGTATATGGTACCTGATTATTACACTTAAAAAAGAGTACATATGGGGGAATTCAGGGCCTGGTCTGAGAAACAGCCAAAGTTTTTCTTGGAGGTCTTATATCCTGTCTGCCAAGGTAGTTAGTAGGACTAAAGAGTTTATGGCAGACGCCTACTGGATGTCACAGCATGGTGGACAGCAACAATATATTAAATCAGGGGCTTCCCTGTGGTGCAGTGGTTGAGAGTCTGCCTGCCGATGCAGGGGACACGGGTTCGTGCCCCGGTCTGGGAAGATCCCACATGCCACGAAGTGGCTGGGCCTGTGAGCCATGGCTGCTGAGCCTGCGCATCCGGAGCCAGTGCTCCGCAATGGGAGAGGCCACAACAGTGAGAGGCCTGCGTACCGCAAAAAAAAAAAAAAAAAAAAAAAAAAAATCTATCTATCTATCTATCTAACTATCTATATATATATAAAATCAGAACTAAACTGCTGAAAAAGCAACTGCATCTAAATCTCTTTGATGAATAAGAAGAGATGAAGAGCAATTCACAACAGCCTTGAAGCAATCTGACTCAGATATATAACTGCCCTTAACAGCTGAAAGAGAACACTTATTGATTCTTCCTGTCATAGTGAAGGATGCTCACTTGTTTTTAATGTTCCTTCTCTCCACATGAATTTCAAAGCACTACAATTTTATCCTGTATGCCACCTCTCCCCAGATATTTTATAGACATTTACCTTACACAGTTAAAGAAAAACAGTGTTAAAACATTCTCCAAAGTCTTTTGTTTGCCCTCTCTTTTCTTTATCTATGTCTCTGAAAGGTGCCTTAATGGCAAGTCACAGGAATTTGGAGGGACAGGTTCAAACCTGAGCGTTTTGGTCTAACCGTAAGTTTTGGAACTTTAAACAGAGATATTCTCAATTAGAACTCAATGTAAATCAGGGCATATACATACGTTAACATGAATAACTACACGTGTGATTCCATAACCCAGATGGGTTCTGTTGGGACAGGTCCTTTCTGGCCAAAACTTCAAAAATCTATAGATGTGTGCACTGATGCTTAAGATGTGTGTGCTGAGGCTGACTGTTGTGGATATATAACCACATTTCAGAGCAATAATGTTCTTTAATTGGGTGTGCATCTATCTTAGCCATTCTTTAGGAGAGAATTTCAATTAAGGTGACCAAATACTTGTAGCTGAAAGTTTCTTATATACCAAGGTGCAATAATAATGACCTGTTCCTAGAACAGTGTTTGTTGTAATGGTAGGTACTCAGTAAATGTATTTGAAAGATTAAATGAGAGAATGACACCTGTAGCAAACTGTACCATGTACATTGTTTTTATTAATCAATGAAAAATAAGTTACCAAACTATATTTGAACAATTTGGTAATATGTAAGACAAAGGTTAGTAAGACCTATTCTTTAAAATTGGATCGATATTCTATTTCAAAATAAACTGCTTATAATGTTAGATAGTAGAAACAATGGTCTTATAAATACATAAATGTAAACTATATTCAGATTTATAAAGCCTAACACTTAAATCTACCTGGAAATAAGAAACACATTAAAAAAAACTAATATCTCATTTATATTACAATAAGTAATTATTCTTTTAGTCAAAAACAATTGTCTTTAAATCATTCTGTTCTTTTATACTTCTACTATTCTCATTTCAATCCAGTTCTCTGTGGGAGTTCATAATCGGCTATGCTTCAGACTGTTATATCCAAAAAGTATTCTTAAAGGGCTTACTCTCTCTCCTCAAGCAGACAATTCACCTACAATAATAGCAAACATAGTATATTAGGGTATAGACCTGATAGATGTGGGGATGAAAGTATGGGGAAGTCCTTTTGTAACTGAAAGAGGATGCAAGGTAAACAGCTAAATGGAAGTCAGAAGCAGAAAATGTTGCAAGCTTGACAGAAGAAGGTATGAGGTAGTTGTTTACAAAAGTGGTGCTACGAATGGACTAGGAAAATGTGTTAGGATTTTAAGCAGGTCTGCATGATTGCCTTACATGCTTAATGCAATGATCATTATTGCTATGATGCTTGATAGGTGTGGTCTTTAATTCCCTGCCATGAATTTTTACCTCTTAGACATATTTCAATGGTGCTGTTATCTTCTAAAAATACAGCTCTGATCAGTTTCCTCATAATTCAAAAACCTCTATCGGCTCTGAGCAGTGTAATCTCTTCAGGATAATGTCGTTTAAATCTAAGCCTCATCCTATCTCTCTAGGTTTCTCCTTCATCCCATATCTCCATACTATTCTACACTTTAAGCTCTAAGACTATGGGAGTTCTTGAAATACCTCATGCACTTTCATGCTTCTGCTTTCGCTCTGGCTGGTATTCCCCTTGCCTTAAGTCATTTGAAATCCTATTCATTCTTTACGATTTAGCCCAAATGCTACAGCATTCATCCAATCAACTAACATGTAAGTATTTATAATGTGCCAGGTCCTGGGGATACAAAGCAAGAAAATGGATAGTGATATATTCATATAAGGGAACACCTGTTCAGCTGTTACAAGGAATGAACTAGAGTTACATAACACTGACAAATCTTACATTAAGTTAAAGAAAGCTGCCAAAGGATATACACATTTCTGATTGTTAAAACTATGCAAAACAGCACTATATGTAATCCAAAATTAAAAGGGTGGTTACCTTGGTCAAGAGGGAACATAACGGGATTGGGTGGAGCAGACAGAGGACTTCAGTTATATAATAACTATTTCTCCAGTTGGGTGTCAAGTACATATGTATTAGTTATAGTTTTATTTCTACTTTTTGTCTGTCTAAAGATATTCTATTTTTAAAGGGGATGGTTAAAGCTTGATTCCTTCCTGAAGGCATTGCAAACCTGTCCCATAACCAGTAACTTAAAATTAACTTCTTTCCGTCTCTGGTATTCTCCTTTGTTTCCTGTATTGCCATTGTGCACACATCAGTAATACTTAGGCCTTAAGAGTAGGAACTTGCAGGTACGAGCTTTAAGTAGATTAGAATGTAACCCTCTTCCCAGGAGACTCCCGTTTGCTCCAGTTCTCTAGGGACCTAACTAGGCCTAAGAACCTCAGCCTGACCCCTTCAGCTGACCCGAGAACATCTTCCTTCGGATCCCGGATCGCTGACCCTTTCCCCCGGTAGACGTCCATTCGCCCCCTGAGCAAGAGCAAAACGTGCCTCCCGCCAACGAACCCCGGAATGTCTCCCTTTAGAGGACTCCGGACCACTCCCACCAGAGGTTGCCTTTCTTCCTTCTCACCTCCAGCCGAGCGCCGCGAACCTCGCGCCTCGCCTGCCGACCCGCGGTGCGCTTCGCCCCCCATTCTCTACACAACACCACTTGCAATCTAACCCCAACACTCACAGAAATCACACTTCCAGCCGGAATACGGCTGGCTCGGCCCTCTGCGCATGCGCGGAGCTAAGAGTCACCCCTGCCCTCGCTGTTGTCTCGCGGTATTGCCTTTTCCCGCGGGAGTTATTTGAGCTTTCGGGCGGTAACTACGCCTTCGGCTGTCCGCGGTAGGCTGCCCGGAGTCGGAATTTTGTCTGCAGAAAATCTGGCCGTGGTCAGTCGAGCCAGGTACGGCCGAGAGCCGATAGGTTCGTCCCGGCCGGGCTCTGGCGCCATGGGGGCCAAGAGACTGCTGCCGATTAAGGAGGCCTTCCAGCTGGCTTAGCAGCCGCATCAGAACCAGGCGAAGCTGGTGGTGGCTGAGCCGCACCTACGGCTCTGCGGTCGCCGCCACCCCTCGCCGCCCCGCTGGTACACCCGTTAGCACGTTAATTTGTCAGTCTTTGTAAGGGAATTACAGAGATTTTTTTCAATTCTGCTATCATTTACCTTGTTTACTTATTTAGAGAACCATATTGTTCTTTATATCATAGGAGGCTTGTGTCTCTAGATTAGAAGTTCACCGATTTTTAACATAAATCTACATTTCATTAAATAGATATAAAATGTATATTAAATATATATATATTTGTATTTCTGCCCTGTAATGATTTTAACAAAACACGTTTCTTAGGAACAAAATAAGTCAGTGCAAAGAAGTTCATTTTTGTTACAAACTATTTTTCAGGTTAATATACAGGTGTCCCCCACTTTTCAAAAATTCGATTTAGGCCACTTCGCTTTTAGAAAAGACCTGTATTGTATTAGTCCGTGTTTTCATAACTGAAGGAAATCTGGAGGGTTTTCACTTTTACAAAAAAACGGCGAAAAGCGATAGTACTTGGTATGCTTAGCCTTCAGCGTTTTTTTTTTTTTTTTTTTTTTTTTTTTTTGCAGGGAGCCTTTACCGAGGCAGCGCGCAGACCCAGCAGCCTCAGTGGCACAGCCAGGCTCCTTCCCTGGAAATACACTCAGCATCAAGCCCCCATAGCTTGGAACTGTGTCTGTGAGTATCTGTGCTGCAACTCGATTTATTTTGTGCATCCGTCAGCAAGTGTCCTAAAGTATCAGAAAAGCGTAACATAAAACCAGATGTAATTTTAAGTGTTTTAATTGGAGTGAACGAACTGGGCATTGTGTGTGAGTTGAACTTGCTTGGGTCCACCATTTCCATGCAGAGAGAAAGAATCTTGAAAGCTGCCAAAGTTACTATCGCTTCTGTTGGTAGCAAAGTGGTCTCAGTTGGCATCCAGCAGTGGGTAAACTGGAAAGTCTATCGCTTGAGCGGACTGATGGGTGTACAAAGCGAGGTGTTTAGGTTATCTTATACTTCAGGAGAAATCGGTCAGTCTTTCTAATAAGCTGAAACAGAAAGCACTTGGACCACGGTGATGAACGTGTTGCAACAGTAGAATTTGAAGGTAGTCATGGATGGTTTGATTGGTGAGGGCAGGTTCTTACCTTAAAAGTTACTGGAGAGAGTGCTTCCGCTGTTACTGAAGCTGCCGAAAAGTTCCCGGAACTGAAGAAAATAATTACAGGAGGTGGTTATTCGTATAAGTGTTTGACCTTGAAGATGATGTTGAAGAGGTTTTGGCATCCCATGACTAAGAACTGACAGATGAAGAGCTGATGCCATTGCAAGAGGAAAGGATACTATTCGAATACTAATTGAAACGGAACACAGTAGTGAACAGCCTAAAAGTAAAGCCCTCCAGGAACTCAACATGAAGCACTTTCATGAGATTTTCACTGTAATTGACAGTGCTGCAATGATAGCAGAGAAGGTATGACTTTAATTTTGAAAGGGCATGTAGGTTTAGGGCAAGTTTGCAGGATGTTCTGAGTGCCTACAAACAACTGCATGATAGAAAAATGCATGAGGATAAGCAGTCAAGCATACTGTCATATTTCAAGCCTTCCACATCAGCCACAGCCGACAATGAACCTTAACATTTGACGCTGAGGCAGGCAGTTATAGAAGAAGGTGAAGACATTAGTGACCTGCTTGCCCTGACGGATTCAAACAACGGTGAGATGTTAATAGGTGACCCCCTTCCTCTGTCTCCTACATCCCCATCTCCACACGCCCCCACCACAGCCTCCCACATCTCAGCCTAACACAACATCATCACCACCTCTCAGCCTTCCAGTGTGCTGCTGGCTGTCCTCTCGATTCTGGTAAGTGAAACTATACTGTACAGACATTATTTCTACTTTATCCAGGCAGTGTGTTTATCATATCATACCTGCTTTTACTATATGCTAGCGTTATTTTAGGTTT
The DNA here is from genome assembly GCF_025265405.1 of Mesoplodon densirostris. NCBI lineage: Eukaryota > Metazoa > Chordata > Mammalia > Artiodactyla > Ziphiidae > Mesoplodon > Mesoplodon densirostris. Next base: position 63,788,040 of record NC_082661.1, read on the forward strand.
TATGTGTTATTTGGTATGATTTGGTAGGTTATTTTTTGAGTCTGGAAATGCTCAAACTTTCCCCATATAAATTCATGGTAATTGCTTCTTCACTTTATACCATTTTGGCTTATGAAAGGTTTCATAGAAACATTCTACTTTCAGATATGGGGGAAAACCTGTATTTCTAGCCTTTTATTATAATTTAGTTTAAGAAATAGAAAAAGAGTTAAATACAGTAGTTTTAATTTCAACTCTAAGACTTTACATGACTTTGACAAAATCAAAAAGCATTTCTTTACCTCAAGCTACTACCTTTTTGTTTAAATTTATTTATTTATTTATTTTTGGCTGCATTGGGTCTTTTTTGCTGCACACGGGCTTTCTCTAGTTGCGGCAAGCAGGGGCTACACTTCGTTGCAATGGACGTGCTTCTCATTGCGGTGGCTCCTCTTGTTTCGGAGCATGGGCTCTAGGCATGTGGGCGTCAGTAGTTGTGGCACGAGGGCTCAGTAGTTGTGGCTCACAGGCTCTAGAGTGCAGGCTCAGTAGTTGTAGCGCACGGGCTTCATTGCTCTGTGACATGTGGGATCTTCCCGGAGCAGAGATCGAACACGTGTCCCCTGCATTGGCAGACAGATTCTTAACCACTGCGCCACCAGGGCAGTCCCAAGCTACTACCTTTTTTACTTGCAGGATTTCAAAATGATTCTTCCGTATGCTCTGCATTGTTCTGCACTTTTTTTTCACTTAACAGTATATTCTGGATATTCCTTCTTATCACTATTTAATTAAACTTAACGCAGTCTTTTTTTTTTTCTTTCAGCTGTCATATATTCCGTTTTGTGGATATACTCAGATTTGTAGCCAATCTCCTATAGATGGACACTTGTGTTGTTTCCAGCCTTTGGATATTAGGAACAATGCTTTAATGAATAAATGTCATTTCTTACATTTGCAGGGGTAACTCTTAGATCCTCTGAAGAGAATTGCTGGCTTAAAGAGGAAATGTTTTTGTAAATGTGATAAATATTGAAAGTTGGCCTTTAAAGAGTGGTCCATTCTGCACTCCCATCAGCAGCATATGAGAGGTATTGCTTTTTTTTTAGGTGGATTGGGAGGAACTAGAAAGTGATTGGGGGGATGTTTTTTGATAGACGAGAAAATTTCTAAGTAAAATCCTGAACAGTTTGAGAATAGGAGTTAGAATGATAACATGTATGTCAAAAAGAAATTGCTGTGTGATGGGAAGGGTCAATTGTAAAAGGCAACGTTGAATTCAGACCAGTGCTGTTGTTGTTTTTAACTGAACTGTGCCTTTGATACATGTTTCTCAGTAGATTCAAGGATGTAGAGAAGAATCAAAAGAATCTTATGTGATATTTTAAAATCTATGCTGCCTTGCTCCATGACAGCAGTAACTCAAAAACAGGAGACATGGGTGAATGATTACTCAAGTCTATTCTCAACAATTTATTCTTCTGGATAGATGATTAAGAGTTATTAAAGAGTGAAGATTTTAGTTTAATGAACAATTATTCATGTTACCGAGAGTCTTAGGTTAGTGCTAGAAATAAAGTCTTTTATCAGTGTAGTTTGTGAAGGATTTGTTTTGTATTTCTGGTTGTCAATAAAACATTTTTTCAAGAGGCATTTGTTCATGCCTTAAATATGCTATGATGGTGTGTAAATATGAACCTGCAGCAGAGTGAGAAATAGAATTTGCAGCAGTTTATTATTTCTTTAACCAAATAGAAGGAAGATGAAGACAACGACATTTCAAGTTATTTAAATTATTTTACTTTCTTCTTGAAAGTATTCCGGAAGTTATGCCAGTTTTTATTAACATTCACAGGGAGTGAGTATATCATTTAAAAATTTACCAGATTGAAAACTTTAAGGACTTGTATAATTTAGAGGAAAAACAGCTAGGATTCTAAATATATATATGATATAAATAAATTTATAGTATACACACACACATACATACATACACATATATTTATGTCATATTAAAGTGACCTTATAAATAATACCTTTTTCTGTAGGATAAACTATGATCATGATTAAAAGCTGATTTAATAGATAATGCTAGCTTTAATTTAAAAAATTTAAGAACAGTTTCAGGTAAATATATTTAAATGAGTGCTCTACTGAGCAAGGAAGTTAAAAGACCATTTTTTTTTGGTTCAAAAATTATTTCATTCTTATTATTTAGTAAATATTTCAAACAAGGATTATTTTGAGACTATATTAAATGTACATTTTGTACATGTATGTGTAAATTAGCATTATAGCTTCTGTTTTTTTTTGCATGAATTGTACCTTCTTTATGAGTTATTACTACAGTCTTGAATTCTGAACTTGAGGAAATCAAATGGTTGTCATTATAATGCCACCTGTGAATAAGTTTGATCAGTGTTTTCTTTCAGGACTGAGGCAAATAGCAATGAAGTTCAATTTTGAGGATGCCAGATTCTAAATAAGTTCTTGAGAAATATGCCAGAAAATGCCCAGATTGATAATGTTTGTGTATAAAATTAATTAAGCCATTCTTATTAGACTGAAAGATAAATTTCCAAGTACAGGCAATTCTGGCTCTTTCAGTACTTAAGACTATTCCCTGTGGTTAAAGGTATATATGACATGCCTATTTTTTTACTTCATATTTTTTTCTTTCTTTAACTTTAAATACTCAGTAGTTGAATTTTTCCTTATTAAATATACAATATACAGTAAGAGAAAAGAGTGTATATGATGCATGCACACTTCTGTGCACACACACACACACACACACACACACCATTTAAAGATATGTAGTTCCAACAGCAATTCTGTGATGGCAATTGGATGTCCTATAATTTGACACCTAGAATTAGAGCAGACCCATAGGTCAAGGGCTCAGCCCCACAAGACTGCCTCTACAACAGATGCCAGCCAGGAGTTTAAAGTATCCCAAAGCTACCTACGTTTCTACCCAGCTGACTCCAAATTCAGGGATTCCCATGACTGCTTACCCCCCCGCCCCCAGGTGTGATAATTCTCTAGAATGACTGACTGGACTCAGGAAAGCGCTATACTACCTACTCGAGTTTTATTATAAAGGGGCAAAGTATGGGACGCAGGGAGTGCAGAGCTTCAATGGCCTGCCTGGGTGTGCCACCCTCTCAGCACGTTGGTGTGTTCACCAACCTGGAAGCTTCTTGAGCCTGGTTGTTTCAAGGTTTTTTATGGGATTTCATTGAGTAGGCATGATTGATTAAATCATTGGCTATTTAATTGAAAATCTTTAGTCCCTCTCCCCTCCCTGGAAATTGGGGGATGGGCCCTGAAAGTTCCAACTCTGTAATCACCTGGCTGGTTTTTCTGGTGACCAGCTTCTACCTTGAAGCTATCTAGTGTCTCCCAACCCACCAAGAGTCACCTCATTAGCATAAACTCAAGTGTGGTTGAAAGGGACTCAGGAATGACAAAAGACATTTCTATCACTCAGCAAATTCAGGAGGTTTCAGGAACTCTACCAGGGACCAGGGACAAAGATCAAATACTTTTTTTGTTATACCACAAGAGAATAAAAAAGTGAACACATATACCCAACACCTAATTAAGAAACAGAATACCAAGGTACCTTTTTAAGTCTCTTATGTCTCTTTTTTAAATGTATTCTCCCTCCTTCTTTCTCAGAGGAAACCACTATCATGAATTTTATATTATTCGTTACCTTGCTTTTCTTTAGAGTTTAGTTTGTTATAAGGCTACCTAGGTGTATCCCCAAAATATGCACTGTATCTTTGCTTTTTTTTTTTTTTTTTTTTTTGCAGTATGCAGGCCTCTCACTGTTGTGGCCTCTCCCATTGCGGAGCACAGGCTCCGGACGTGCAGGCTCAGCGGCCATGGCTCACGGGCCCAGCTGCTCCACAGCATGTGGGATCTTCCCGGACCGGGTCACGAACCCACATCCGCTGCATCGGCAGGCGAACTCTCAACCACTGCGCCACCAGGGAAGCCCTCTTTGCTTTTTTTTAACCTTATTATGAATGTAGTTATTTTGCATGTATTCTTTTGTGACTAATTATTTTTCCATTTAACACTGTTTCTAAGAGTAATCCAAATTTATGCATGTAGCTATAGTTCATTCCTTTTCACTGCCATATAATATTTTGTATTAGAAATACAACACACTTGAGTTATCTGCTATATTGTTTACTATTATGAACTAAACTTGCCAGCATTCTCAAACATGTGCAAAAGTTTCTCTGGCTAATATGCCTAGAGGTGGTGTTATAGACTGAATTGGGTTTCCCCAAAATTCAAATGTTGAAGCCCTTACTCCTAATACCTCCCAATATCTCAGAATGTGACTGCATTTGGAGATAGGGTCTTTATTAATAAAGAGGTAATTAAGTTAAAATGAGACCTTTGATGGTGGTGGGGTGATGGGGGTGCCCTAGTCTGGTCTGATTGTTGTCCTTATAAGAAGAGGAGATTAGGACATACAGAGAAACGCTGGACATGTGCATGCAGAGAAGAAAGGCCAGTGAAGACACTGCAAGAAGACATCTGCAATGCCTGGGAAGAAACCACACTTTATTCTTGGACTTCTAGCCTCCAAAACTCAGAAAATAAATTGGTGTCTAATCCACCCAGTCTCTAGTATTTTTGTTATGGCAACCCTAGCAAACAAATACAGTTAGAATTGCTAGATGGTAGGATTATGCACAAGTTCAGTTTAGTTAGTAACGCCAATATTTTTTTAAAGTACTTGGACCGATTTACAATCCTACTGGCATGTATGAGAATTCTTGTTCTACATCCTCACCCAAACCTGATATTGTCAGACTTTACTTTCTCCAGTCTGTTGGAAAGGAATGGAATCTTATTGTCATATTAATTGCATTTTCCTGATAATTAAGGAGAGTTGAATATCTTCATGTGTTTCTTGTTTCTATATCAATAAAATGCCTGTTATATCTTCATCCACTGTTCTGTTATTTGTTTTTTTATTACTGATGGGTAGGAGTTAATTTTAATGAAAGTTAAGATTTATCCTTTAATAACCTGTCTTCTTTTATGTCTTATTTAAGAAATTCTTCCCAACCTCCAGAGTAAAAGAATATATTCTCTCATTTTTTTTCTGAATGTTTTACATTTGAATCCTTAATGTACCTGGAATTGATTTTTTTTAAAGTTTGGTTTGAGGTAGATACATAGTTTCATTTTTTTCCCATGCTAATAGCAGTTGTCCTAGTCCTATTTATTGAATAGTCTTTGGCAGCTCTGTTATACATCACGTCTGCCTTTCTGGTCTCTAATTATGATTTTTGTCTACCTCTAGACCAGCATCACATTGTCCTAATTACTATGGTTTTATAATAAATCTTAATATCTGGTAGTAAGTGGATTTTTTGTTTTAAATTATATATATATATATATATATGTATATTTATTTATTTAACAATTGATATGTGTATGATCTTGAACCTTTCAAATGTGGAGAATAGAGCTAGGTGTGTTTAAGCATAGGAAATGGTCTTTGCTCCAAAGACTAAAAAACTTCTTTTCAAGGCAACTCAAAATCAAACCAGTGAGCCTTTAAAAAAGCCATTTCTAATATGAGACCAGGGTTTTTGGGGTATTATGGATTGGGTTTTAGGTGGAAAAAGGTGGTCCCTGAGTTGATAGTTGTTGAGGCTAGTTGGGTATATTAGTTTTATAGGTTTCAGTGGTTTCTTAATAAATATAGAATGTATCACTTGTTAGATAATTATATTGGGCCTTTAATGATTACTTCTTTTGTCTTTTTGTTTTCTTAAGATTTTGTACTCAGAGAATTCCATTTCTTCAGCAAGGCCTAATGATATATCAGGTAAATGTACATAAAGTTAATAGATTTGAAGGTCATACTTTTTACTGTTATGAAATTTTTCAAAGAGAATACAGTAAAATGAATCCAACAACCCAACACCTAACTTCAACCATTATGAATATTTGGCCAGTTTTGTTTCTCTTCCTTCCCCCTCCTCATACCCAGGCCACATGAACACAGTTCACACACCCCATCCCACTCTCAGCCAGAATTATTTTAAAGCAAATTTTAGCTGTCACTTCATCTAATATCCAGTGTTCAGATTTTTCTAATTTTCTCAAAAAAATTATTTTTCATGCTTGTTTCTTTGAATTGGGATCTAAACTATATCTATACATTTCATTTGATATTTCTTATGTCTCTTTTAATATTCAACAAGCTCTCTTCCCCTCTCTTTCCTTGACATTTATTTGTTATAGAGATTGGGTCATTTGTCTAGTTGAATTTCCCATATTCTGGATTTGGCTAATTTCATCTTCATACTATCACTCAATCTGTTCTATCATGTGTATTTCCCATAAACTGCTATTTAATGGTAGATGATTGACTAGATTAAAGCTTGACTTTTTTTCCAGGAAGTGGGGCAAAATACTTATGTGGTAGCTTATAAACATTTTATTGCATTCATATCAGGAGGTGAAAGTCTTCAATAATATTTTTTAAACAGTGTCCTAATATACATGATTAAGGATTATAAATGTGTTCTGTAGTCTTTTCATCTCTAATCTTCCTGTTTTTACAGATGGGAAAACTAAGGCCTAGAGAGTTAAATATTTGCCAAAGACCAACCAGCTAACTTAATAGAAGTAGGGCTTTTTTCCACCTAATGCTCCTTTCAAAATTTTACTTCAGTTGTGTATGCCTTCGTCTGAAGGTTTTAATGCATCAGAAAAATGTCAGAGGTGGTCAGGATGGCATTTCTGCCTGTTCCAACTAGAGTTTTTGTGACTGAGAAGGTAAGACGCAGTACATGTGTAACTGTAAAGTTTACACACTAGTAAACCACTCCTTTGAGTGGTTCTGTTTTTGCATTGCCAGTGTGATAGCTAAGACTTGAGTTTGAAAGTAATAGTCAGAGGGGCCTTAGACAGGACCTAAGCCTGGAGCTTGGTAAATCCAGGATAGGAAGAATGCAAGAAAATCTTTATAGGCTACAATAGTATTTGGTTATTTGGTCCTAAATAATTTTTTTTTGTGTGTAGAATTGTTCACCTCATATCTTTTTTTTAAAATAAATTTATTTGTTTTATTTATTTATTTTTGCCTGCATTGGGTCTCCGTTGCTATGTGCAGGCTTTCTCTAGTTATGGCGAGCGGGGGCTACTCTTCATTGCGATGCACAGGCTTCTCATTGCGGTGGCTTCTCTTGTTGCAGAGCACGGGCTCTAGGCGTGTGGGCTTCAGTAGTTGTGGTGCATGCGCTCAGTAGTTGTGCCTCACTGGCTCTAGAGCACAGGCTCAGTAGTTGTGGCACACGGGCTTAGTTGCTTCGCGGCATGTGGGATCTTCTCGGACCAAGGCTTGAACCCTTGTGCCCTGCATTGGCAGGCAGATTCTTAACCACTGTGCCACCAGGGAAGCCATCATTTCTTTTTTTTAAATTATTATTTTTAAATTTAATTAAATTTATTTATTTATTTTTGGTTGTGTTGGGTCTTTATTGATGCGCATGGGCTTTCCCCCCTTGCGGCGAGTGGGGGCTACTCTTCCTTGTGGTGTGTGGGCTTCTCACTGCCGTGGCTTCTCTTGTCACAGAGCACAGGCTCTAGGCACGCGGGCCTCAGTAGCTGTGGCATGTGGGCTCAGTAGTTGTGGCTCGTGGGCTCTAGAGAGCAGGCTCAGTAGTTGTGGTGCACGGGCTTAGTTGCTCTGCGGCATGTGGGATCTTCCCAGACCAGGTCTTGAACCTGTGTCCCCTGCATTGGCAGGGAGATTCTTAACCACTGTGCCACCAGGGAAGCCCCTTCATTTCTTTTTGTATTGGTATGCTTTGTTTCCCATTTTAGTTTTTACTTGTCTTATAAATATTAGCTGTAAGTTCATACTAATTTGAAGAAAATGAATTAATGTAACAAAATATAGGAAGTGAAAACTAGAGGGAAGTTACATTCCTCTACAGCTTACCTAACTGAACAGATGCTGTGAAATCAGTGATGTGAAAAATCTTCTAGAAAACTGGTTATACTTCACAGAAATATCTTGAGTTGCTTCATCTTTTGATGTGTAAAAGTGGACAGTAGTGGCAGGCTCACTGCTTTCCTTTTAGTGAACTGACGGGAATCTGCAAAAGCAGTGATTGTAGGTATATGACAAATAAATTTATCATTTAAAGCCATTACCTTGATCATTTGTTAATACAATAGAAATGAGCTGATATGGAGAAAGGAAGATTTATGACTAAAATAAAAGTTTCATGAAATAATACCTTTACTTTGTAAGGGAAAAACGTTATTACATACAATTTCACTAATGTTTAAATGCAACAGAGAAATAATCCCAAATAAACACAATACAAATAAAAATCGGGAACATTTTATTTAATGTGATTAGTATGCTGTCTGTTCATTCCAGTCTGAGATACCCAAGGGCAGTTCTCACATATCCGATTAACCCTGTTTCTTTCCTTTGTTTTTAATTGGATTAACTATTAAAGCACTAGTGAGTAGTACTACACTAATTCTGCTTTTCAGTGGACAGTCTTATTTCATCCAAGAGGATGATAAATTTAATGTCTCATAATCATTCTTTAGTGTTTATGAAAAGTAAGCTGTAATATTTCATATTCTTTAATTACCAAGTGTGTATAACTCAATTTTTGATTCAGGGTCTTAGAAAGCTAGTGAATCTAACCAGATTTTTTTTCTTGAATGCATCAATTTTTTTTTCTGGGCTATAATGGTTAAAAGTTTGAGACAGGCTGGAAACAGTAAAAAATAGACAAAATATATGAAACAATGTTTTTAAAGACACTGGACATCTGTCAGTGAAGAACAGGCAATAAAGGACATGAATCCTGAGTGAGAGGAAACAAACAAGGTGAATTCTGTGATGACTCCAGCTTACTGCCTTGAGAGAATTTCCAGGCCTCAGCACAGCCATGGGGACCACAGGAAGAGCCTGGTGGGGTCCCTTGTTCAATAAGATAGAGCTGAGAGCCTGGTGAAACCAAAGTGGCTAGAATTTGCAGCACAGAGTACTAGAGAGGAGAGAGCTGCACAGAAAGAGAACGCTAGAAATCTGGAAAGAATCTCCCTTGAGTTTTCAGGTGAGTACTGATCAGTGCATGCAGGTGAGGAAATTACCTGAGGCCAAGAAAAGGACCACCTAAAAATATTAGAGGTAAGAGACCCCAGCTCAAAGAGGGCTGGAAATAATGGCTGTTCCCACAAGACATACTGGAAAAGCATCATTCACAGAGCAGTGGATAGAGTACATAGAAGGGTCTTGCCTCAACTGTGGGGAATAATTAGCCCTAGGCTGAGCACTGTTCTGTTTTGTCTTGTATTTAAAGCAATATCTGAAAACATCAAATTGTTTCCCAGTAACTGTGCCAGAACAAAGACCTCCAGGAATACAAAAATATCCAGTACCTAGAAAGGTAAATCTTTCATTGTCTGGCATCCAATCAAAAATTACCAAAGATGAAAATAAGTGGGAAAATAGGACCCATACTAAGGAGACAAATCCATTGAAACTGATCCAGATGTTAAAATTTGCAGACATTATATTGTAACTCTTCCATATATTCAAAAAGTTAAGTAGAGACATGGAAGATAGACCAAACTTCTAGAGGTGAATACTACAATGTGTGGAATATAAAACACTGGGTGGGATTAATGGCAGATTTGACATTGCAGAAGAAAAGATTTATGAGTTTGAAGACGTGTCAATAGAAACTATCCAAAATCAAGCACAGAAACAAGACAATGAGTAAGCTGTGCACAACTTTCTAATGCACCTGTAATAGGAGACTAAGAGATGGGGAAAGAAATCTGAAGCATTTATTTAAGGAAATAGCTTAAAAGTTTTTTTAAATTACAGAAACTGTAAACCCACCGATCTAAGGAGGTCAATGAACCCCAAGCACAAAAAGCATGAAAACAACTACACCAAAGCACATCATAATCAAATTGCTTAAAACCAGTGATAAAGATAAAATCTTAAAAAACACCAAAGGAAAAAAGGCATTGTTTCCAAGATGAGAATGACATCAGATTTCTTTTAGAAAATATTCAATTGAGACAGCAATAGACAAACTTACTTAATGTATTAGAAAGAACCCTGTCAATCTAAAATTTTATGCCCAGGGAAAATATTTCAAAAACAGGCAAAATAATTTTTCAGACCAAAGCTGAAAGAATTCATCACTAGCAGATCTGTAATGCAAGAAATGTTAAAGCAAGTCCAGTCTTTCAGGCAGAAAGAAATACACTAGAGACTGGCAAACTATAGTCTGCAACCTTGTTAGTTTACTGCCTGCAATCTAAGAATAGTGTTTACATTTTTAAAATGTCGTTTAAAAATATCTCCAGAGATTGTCAAATGCTTCTTAGGGTGCAAAACCGCCTCCAGTTGAGAACTACTGGCTCTATATACCCCAGTTAAAATGCAGAGATTGTTGGATTGGATAAAAGAGCAAGACCCAATTATATGCTGCTTATAAGACACAAATACGTTAAAAACAAAAAAATGCAAAAAGAAATGTGATGGTAACACCAATCAAAAGAAAGCTAGAGTGACTATTGTTATTAGACAAAGTAGATTTCAGAACAAAGAATACTGCCAGGTGTGAAGAATGTAAAATGATACAACCACTTTGGAAAATACTTTGTCAGTTTCTTGTAAAGTTAAACATGCATCCATATGATCTAGCCATTCTATTCTTAGATATTTACCCAAGAGAAAAGGAAATATTTGTCCATGCAAAGACTTTTACATAAATGTTCATAGTAGCGCTATCATTTTGTAATAACCAAAATTAGAAATAACCAAAGTGTCCATCAACAAGTGAGTAAACTGGTATACAATCAAAAACATACAATGGAATACTATACAGCAATAAAAAAGGAATGAACTATTGATATATACCACAACATTGATGAGTTTTAAAAAACAATTATGCTGAGTGAAAGAAGTCAAACAAATGATTCCATTTATATAAAATTCTATAAAATGCAAACTAACTACATGGAGGCAGAAGATCAGTAATTGCCGCAGAAAGGCAGGGGTGGGGGAGAGCAGGAAGGAGGGCTTACCCAGGATACCATGAAACTTGGGGATGGTGGGGATATTCATTATCCTGATTCAGGTGAAAGCTTCTTGTGTTTATAAAAGATCAAATTGTACATTTTAAATATGTGTGGTTCACTGTATGTCAGTTATACCTCCATAAAGCTTTTACAAAAGTTTGTGCCAGAAAAGTTAAATGTACACTATCTTTATTTCTTTCAGAATATCTTAATGTTTTTCATATGTTGTGAAAACCTGGGGAGCATGTAATAGCTAGGGTGATTACTGCCATGACAGCAATGCCTTTTGGAACTTTCAGATGTGTTTGAATGTTGAAATAAATCCCTGTAGTTAATATAGTTCATCAAGAATGCTGAAAATATCAGTTAAGTATGTCATGTTATTACTTAGATATTGTCTTTGGAACTATTTCACAAATAGCAATTGCTTTTCAACTAGGAAAAAAAATAGTTGACCAAGTAGTACTAAATATTTAATAAAAATAAACTTTCACTGTGTTTTTCAATACCTTAGTGAAATCACCAGAATGTCTTTGGATAACAGAATTTTCTTATATTGTACATTAGTTGATAATTACTGAAGCTGGTATTGGGTGCATGGTGATGTTCATTATACCATTGTCTCTACTCTTATTTTAGTTTGAAATTTTTCATCATAAGACATTTTAAAACATATATTACCCAGCAATATATTATCTACTCTAAATATATCTAATTCAGTTTTGTGTGAAGTTACATATAAACAACATAACGTATCCTGTGCAAACTGATCTTGCTACATATATCCAAGAAACTAAAAGCTATGCAGCTTATTATCATCAAATTGGATTTTGAAATCTTTATAGACTTGTGATGAGTATTGCTTCTAAATGTTCTGCAGCAGTAAAACAAATGAGCTACTGTGCTGGTACTCTGCATATTTTTTTATTAATTAGATATAAATTTATACACACCATATCCAAACATGCTGTAAGAAAATATGTGAAGCGTTTTCTGTCTCTCAATATGCTTCAATGATGATAGTAAGATTTTATCACTAACAATGGTGGAAAGACTAAGAAATTAGACTGGAAACTTGAATGTATTTTCCCCCTTTCTTTTTTTTTTTTTTTTTTTTTGCGGTATGCGGGCCTCTCACTGTTGTGGCCTCCCCCGTTGCGGAGCACAGGCTCCGGACGCGCAGGCTCCGGACGCGCAGGCTCAGCGGCCATGGCTCACGGGCCCAGCCGCTCCGCGGCATATGGGATCCTCCCAGACCGGGGCACGAACCCGTATCCCCTGCATCGGCAGGCGGACTCTCAACCACTTGCGCCACCAGGGAGGCCCCCCCCTTTCTTTATCAACAAATTCAGCAGGTTGTTTCCTAGGAGATTTAATTTTGAAGATTTTAAGCTTTTATTTAAAAAATACTATTGGCAGTTTAGTAAACCCACATATTAAATTATCTTCATAATAATCTCGTGTACTTTCTTTTTTTTCGCTGTAGAATGTGGCTTGCATGAAATCAAAATTTGCTGTTTAAAATAAATATTTTTCTCCTTATTGCCACTATTTTACACCCCAGATCCAGCAGTTGAACTTGAACAGTTTTCAATTCATCATTTTTTATTCTTTTTGCTTAAAAAATGTGGTTTAAGTGCAATTTGTATTAGTTTTATTAAAATGTTACAATTCACAAGTTCAAAAATATCACACTAGATGTTTCCTGACCATCTTTCAAATCACATGAGAAGACAGCAACCAATTCATGTTTTATTTATCACATTCTCTCCATTAATTGTTCCTTGTAACAGTTGCCACTGCTGAGCATGGTATTTGTGGCAGTAGGCACAGTCCTTGCTCACACTTTGAGTAAGTTGCTCTGGCATTTTCTATGAAAAAGATTTGCTGATTTCAGTCCACAATTAGCTTGTGACCTGTTGTTTTTCAAAGCACTATATTACGCCATTTGATTTGCATTTAGAGGCAATATGAGACTTTGCTTAGTCTCATTTGAATGTTATGCTGAGTCTTTCCATATCTACATGTCAAATAGGAGGGTCAAATACATACTTAGTATGTAATTCATGAGTAGTATAAGTTGTTTAATATGTGTTGAAACTTTCACTTTAACAAATATTGAACGCCTATACAGTATGCCAAGTGTGATGCTAGGCACTTTTACATTTGCTTTCTCATAGATTGCCATAAAGGTTATAGAGCTTGTCCATGATCATGTGGTTGTTTAGTGAAAGAGCCAAAGAGTAGAACCAAAGTACTGTGACATGCATTCAAGTGTCCTTTGCACTATACCATGATTCTAATCATTAAGAGTGGAATGAGATTTTCACAATTAATAGTTGCAATTTTTAACAGTACTATTATGGTTTAAATTTTCACATTAAACCAGGAAGTATTCAACATCTAGAAATTTCTTTTAAAATGAAGCTTATTTAATAAGCTGAAAACACTACCAGTGTTTAAAACCCTAATCTAGTTAGCAATTGGGTGAATTTTCTCCATTAATACCACATGGCCTAAGAGGCTGCATTGTCATCAGAGCAACAACAACAACAAATCTCATATATCTAAAATCTGAAAAGTTAAATCAGCCTAAAAGATTTGCATTACAGGAACAAGCTAACTAAATGGTCTTTTAAAAAAAGTGTGTCAATAGGAACTTGATGCAATTCTGTTTGCAATCGGCCACAAGGAAAGTGAATCAACTTCCTCTTACTTCAGCCCAAGGGTGTGGCATGTGGTCTTGAACAACTAACTTGTGACCCAGATTTCTTTGAAGGACTCCTCTAGAGAACATAAGTGCATGTATACTGTAGTCGTATACTGTAATCATCAGAGTCTTAGCAACAGCTAAATCCATGTCAGCTGAGAGCCCATGGTTTTTGTTTTCATTTTTTGGTTTAGTTTTGGTTTTTTCCTTAATGTCAGGATTTCTGTGTAGTTTTGACTGAAGGTCAGGTAGTCTCATTCTAAGTTTGTGTTCCTTTCTTTCCTCAGATAAATTTTAGCTCTGCTCAAGTGGTATAAAATTTCAATTGTTATTACATGTTTTAATACACTGATTGAGGCTCTGGTATGCACAAAGCACCATTCTAGGCAGTGGAGTTGGTGAGGGGCATGGGAAGGGGTGAGACAAATGTAGCTTAGAGTGCATACTTTGGGCATTCCCTGTGGGCACTCGGATTCAGATAACTTTAGGTACATCTGGCATACTGGTAGGGTGGTCCCAGAAAAGTTTTACGAAATTTACTGAGGTAACTTATGCAAGGCAGATCATCTTAAGGAAAAAAGAAACGAGCTGGACCAATACTAAAACCATTGTTGGAGTGAAGGAGGGATTTTGAATGTGATGGTATGGCTGCACCTCAAATTTGCCCTGGTTCAGACTTCCAAGAGCATATCTGATGCCCAGGGAGCTAGAGGGCGCTAAGTGAATACAGTTGAAAGCTACTTCACTAAATACGTGATGCTCAAGTAACCTTCCTTTGGGACCTCTTTAACAGTATGTCACAAAGAAGAAAGCCATTCTTTACTACCTTGGCACCTAAGCTCGTGATAATATGAGAATAGAGGGCTCAGGGGAAGAAAGGAAGAGACACAGTGACTCACTTGTCATCTGGGGTAGCCATATCGCTATAAAGGGAGTGAATTTGTTACTGGGCCTGTGAGAAACATCCCTGGGGATTCAGAGCACTTCTTAGTAATGATGGGGAGGTTCTTCTGAAGCTGCAAATTCTGCACTTGCAGGTGAGGCAGTGAATCATTTAGATTCACATATTAATGGTATTGTGACCTCATCTGTACCTGTGGGCTGCTGGGGCCTGGGGTAATATGGGTTATATAAAGATGAAAAAACAGTGTCCCTACCTTCAAAAAGGGCTCACTTTAGTGGGGAAAAAGACATGGTCATATGGATAAAAGTAAAATGCAATATATTCAATATTGTAAGTGATGTACTACACCAGGTACCTTATTGAATGACACATATGAGTATTTGCATCCTATTTTGTAGAAATTGGGGCACCATTAAATGTTTTTAATTAAGGGAGAGTTATCAGATCTACATTAGAAACGTTTCTGACTAGCTGGTTTGGCAGAAGGATTGAATGAGAAGAAGCTACAATCAGGGAGACTGGTAGTTCAAGCAAAAGGTAAGTAGGGCCTAAACTAGGTCCATATCAATGTGAGTAGAGAAGGGGTTGGATTAGAGATGTTTAAGAGGACTGTGTATTTTATTAGATATTCAAGTGATAGAGAGAGCTTTTAAAATAACTCTAAAATCTCTAGAGACTGTATCATACATTAAAAGATACAGATTCTGGTGCTAGACTGCCTACATTACATTAGAATCTTGGCTCTGCTATTAATGGGATAGCCTTGGGCAAATTATGTAGCTCTTCCATCTCAGTCTATTCATCTGTAAAGTAGGGAGGATAATAGTACCTACACTCCATACAGCCATTCTGTGAAAAGATATAATTTAATACTGTAAGTCCTTAGCAGAGGGCCTTGTACTCAAGTTTGTTTGATATTGTTGTTGTAGCTGGGGTGACTAGATGAACAGTGATAAAAGTCAGGAAGATGAGAATACAAAGACTTGGCAGGCCCAGAGGACAGAAAATGGTGAGTTCACTTTTGGATATACTGAGTCTGGAATTTCTGACACACAGTGTTTATTGAATAACAATAGAAATGAGTGGGGTTTTGTTTTTTAAAGAACTTTGGTTATATGCCAGGCACTGTTATAAACTCTTTACCTGTATAATCCCATTTAATTCTCACACAATGCTGTCAGATAATTTGTATTATTTCCATTTTATAGTTTATTTAGCAAAAGAGTAAACAGGCTTGTGTCTTAACAATATTAACAAAAACCTCGGGGCTTCCCTGGTGGTGCAACGGTTAAGAATCCCCCTGTGCAGGCGACATGGGTTCAATCCTGGTCCGGGAAGATCCCACATGCCGCAGAGCAACTAAGCCTGTGCGCCACAACTACTGAGCCTGCGCTCTAGAGCCTGTGAGCCACAACTACTGAGCCCGCGTGCCACAACTACTGAAGCCCGTGCGCCTAGAGCCCGTGCTCTGCAGCAAGAGAAGCCACCGCAATGAGAAGCCCACGCGCTGCAACAAAGAGTAGCCCCCACTCTCTGCAACTAGAGAAAGCCCGCGCGTAGCAACCAAGACCCAACACAGCCATAAATAAATAAATAAATTTATTTTAAAAACCCCACAAAAACCTCATTCCCAGAAGGCAAATAAAGTTGTGATTTACTCTGCTAGTAGTAAGTGAGAAAGTAGATCAGCTGGGATTGGACCCAGAAAATCTGATTCCCACGCTGGTATGCTGAACCACTATAAAGGCTCAAACCATTTTGAACCTCTGGCTTCTAATATCTCTTAACACTAGAGTCTATTAAGAAACAGTGTCCTATTTTACTTAGTGTTAAATGTTTAATAATAAAAATACCTGTCATTAAGTGAATGGCTACTATATGCCAAGCATTATATGTATAATCTTCAATCTTCAATCTCCACAATAACCTGTCAAGATATTATAATCGATATTTTACTGCAGTGGAGACTAAGGCTCAGAAATGTTCAGGAACTTGCCCATAGTTGCATAATTATGGAAAGATTTGAGCTCCTCTCTGTTTATTCCTGAAGTCTGTTTCATTTCTGTATCATTCATGTAGTAATCTATCGTGCAAATTTAGCTATATTACATTTAGTGTATCATGTCATTGTGTTTTCCAAATGATACCATGAGTTCCATGAATTCTACAACCACCTTATGAAGTTTGAGAATCAGTTTTAATTATGGATGTGTAGTTAAAAACTGGGATAGTATTTTTCAAACTTTAGTTACACAGGAATTATGTATAGGGTCTGAGACCTTGCCCCACATGTATTGAATCAAATTTCCAAGGGTGAGTCTCAGAAATCAGATCTTTAAAAGGATGGGATGTGTTCTTAATCAGGTTCCCAGAGGACTATATTCTGAATAACACTGGAAGGGATGGGGCTAGTTCACGTACCCTTGGCATCTGAGCTCTCTGGTTGAAGTCTTATTGTACTTGCATTGTCAGCACCATACAGTTTATTAACTCTTAAGAATTACTTCAGAGCTTCTCTCATTAATTTAGCTGAGAGCAAGCATTTAGCTAAGAACCTTGAAGCAGTACGTATTCTGTCTCCTGTTCTGCCACATATTATTTCCCACTGTCTGCACCCCTTTTCACTGATGAAGCTCTAGGCAGGCTATATGGTAGGACTTGTGTTTAACAGAAAGTGAAGTGTGATGCTGTAGAAGAGGGAAAGAGCATCACAGTACAGTGAAAATGAGAGATCTGGCTTCAAATTCAACTTGTACCTCTGAGCTTTGATTCCCTCGTCAGTAAAACTGGGTTGGCAGAACCTAATTCACAATGTTGTCAGATAATGTGGTGCCTGGTATACAGTTAGTCTTTCAATGACTGATGGCTATCATCAATGCGTAATTTACCCCTATGTTTGGAGAGGAAGATCATACAAGTATTAAGTTGTGTGTAAAAAAAAAAAGGGATATCATTTTTCAGGAATGTTCAGTTAGAGACAGGCAAGATTAAACATGTGTAAGTCTATGATTCTTCATGAATAATAGCATTCCTTTTATTTCGACCCATCCTAAAGCTGACTGAAATTGGACATTTACATTTGGTAAGTATTTCACAACCATCTCTTACTTATTATTTCCCTGCAGACTTGGTCAATATGACTATTTTATTTCTTGTGGCCAGACTGTCAGCTTCACTGTATCCTCATGAAAGAACCTGAGCTAGAATGACGTGCTAAGCCACTCTGGGATGCTTGATCCTCAGAAACTGTGAAACAAATGTTTTAAGCCACCAACTTTTGGGATACTCTGTTATACAGCAATAGATAACTAATACCATGAGACAAAGAGAAAACCTCTATCTTGTTTCAGCCACTGTCGTTTTGTATATTCTGTCACTTAACAGCCAAATCTGAGTCCCTCCTTTCTCCTGTTAAATTAATTTGTAGAATTAACCTAAAAAAAAAAAAAGTCTTTTGGGCTTCCCTGGTGGCGCAGTGGTTCAGAGTCCGCCTGCCGATGCAGGGGACACAGGTTCGTGCCCCGGTCCAGGAAGATCCCACATGCCGCGGAGAGGCTGGGCCTATGAGCCATGGCTGCTGAGCCTGCGCGTCCGGAGGCTGTGCTCCGCAACGGGAGAGGCCACAACAATGAGAGGCCCGTGTACCGCAAAAAACAAAAAAAAAGAAAAGTCTTTCAAGGTGCTATTTCTGGAGTCCCAGAGACTGAGAACTGGAGGAGACCAAAGAAAGCATCTTGTCCAATCTCTTCATTTTATAGGTGAAAGTAACAGCTAATATTTAGTGTTTCCTGTGCCAGGCTCTTTGCTAAGTTTTATATAACATGTAATTCTCAGGATATACTGTGAGGTAGAGACTCACTGTCCTATTTTACAGGTGAGGAAACTGGATCCGCACTCCTACACACTTTGCCTTACTGTCTCTCTATTGTTAAAGAATACTTTCAAACAGTTCTATCACAAGCATATGCCAATGTTTTATTACAATCTTGCACATAAAGGAAAAAATCTGTAGTCATCCAAAGAATCATCTTGCTAGAGACGTTTTAGGAAAAGTGACTGGAACGAATCACAAACTAGTTATAAAGAAAATAATGATTGGTTAAAGGTTAATTAACTCTTGATCTGCGTTGTTGGTGACTGATTTCCCATAATAGAGAAGCACTTGCCTGGCAGAGTCCTTTTTACATGTGTCATAGATTAATCAATATGTATTAATTATTTATCACTCCTTTTCACTCTCAAAAGTGTCTGTACAGATGAGAAAACTGAAGCCCCAGAGTGGGCCATTGATTTGCCTAAGGTCCCATGGAAAGGTAGTTAGTGGCAGAGATGGAATTAGAACTCAGGCCAATGTTTTATGTATTAAACAAGTTGTTCCCTCCAAACCCAGCTATTAGTCAATTAATGGAAATCAGAGGTATATATGACACTCTTGTTTCTTTCTGCCTACATAGCTCTTAACATTTTAAAAATTCCTGGGAGTTGCCTTATGTACCTGGGGATATTTTTTGTACTGTGTTCTGGGTTTATGAGGAAGGAAGGAAACAGAACTGATAC
The DNA here is from genome assembly GCF_025265405.1 of Mesoplodon densirostris. Lineage (NCBI taxonomy): Eukaryota > Metazoa > Chordata > Mammalia > Artiodactyla > Ziphiidae > Mesoplodon > Mesoplodon densirostris. The sequence continues at coordinate 63,807,305 of NC_082661.1, forward strand.
TTCCCTAAATACTTTTTTCCCTTCTCTGTAGGCAGAGATTAAGCAATCACCGGCCTGATTTCATCATTACAATGCATGTAAGCCTGACAATTTACAGGAAACTTATTGTTCCTTTCCATTCCAGAAACTTGTGATACTTTCCTTCACTACATGTTGCAAACAGCTAAGTCAAGTTGTCTGTGATAGTAGTTGACACCTTTCCCTTGGGCCGTGTTCACTGCACCATTCAGCAAGTTAGCTCATAATAGAGCCTTTGATTGGAGTTGGTGTTGACTTGGCAATATTTATTAAGAACAGGTAAGTGATACACAGGTATGTGTAGGAAATGGAAGGCTCTTAACTGTCTGGAACTTTTGCAAAGAAACATTATGGACCACTGTGTACATCTTATCTCCACATTTCCACTGGAGTAAATTATGGTCTTCGCATTACCTAAACTGTTTCTTTTCCAAAGATAATCTAAGGAACTGAAGTACTCTATATTTGGACACATATAGTTTGTGGAGTGGCCTACATTCTTCTTTGTCACCTTTCGCTCCTGTTCAGAGCAAACAGGAGTAAATTATGGTCTTCGCATTACCTAAACTGTTTCTTTTCCAAAGATAATCTAAGGAACTGAAGTACTCTATATTTGGACACATATAGTTTGTGGAGTGGCCTACATTCTTCTTTGTCACCTTTCGCTCCTGTTCAGAGGTCAATAGCACATGTTAGGCATTTAGTTTGTTGCCATAAACTGATGACAGAGAGATGTCTTGCAGTGTAAGGTTAAGTATAGGTTGTAGGATGAGGAAGACATAGATTTATATCCCTGATTTTCCACTCACTAGCTCTATGACCTTGGACAAGTCAATAACTCTAAACATTATTTTCCTTTTCCCGTCAAGTGGGAAAAACAGTAGAACCTTCCACATATGGTAGTTGTGAGGATTACACATGACAATTCATGTAAAGCACTTATAATACATGTTAAGACCTCAATATATCTTAATTATTGTTTTCTTCTGTTTACCTCCACTTGTATCTTTTCTCTTTCCTTTAATCCTTCCCCCACTCTGCTTTTCCTCATCTTTTAATTTCTGTCCTATCTGTCCCTTTTTCTTTTATGCCCCTTCCTCTTCTCAGCTCTTCTGTTATCCTAGGCCTTTGTATATGTCCAAGCATTTCTTTTTTTCATGTATGAGGCATCAGTGAATCACCTCTAGGGGAGAGAGCTCCACACCTTGAAAAAAAGGGCACAGTAAGTAGCACCCGTATTCCAATCTGATGACTTATTCTTATTTATTTAATTTATTTTTGGCTGCGTTGGGTCTCAGTTGTGGCATGCAGGATCTTCGTTGAGGCATGCAGGATCTTTTGTTGTGGTGCGCAGGCTCCTTATTGCGGCGTGCGGGCTTTGCTCTAGTTGTGGAGTGCGGGTTTTCTCTTCTCTAGTTGTGGCATGCCGGCCCAGTTGCCCCGTGGCATGTGGGATCTTAGTTCCCTGACCAGGGATCAAGTCCGCGTCCCCTGCATTGTAAAGCAGATTCTTTACCACTGGACCACCAGGGAAGTCCCTGATGCCTTATTCTTTTAGTGATGAACATGCTCCAAAAATGCAAACTTAAAGTTCTGGGAATGGACACAGACTCACTGTGAGAACAAGGGCCCACGGAACAGGAAAAGGCCCAATGTGGTAGATCCCCCCCACCCCAACTTTCTAGCAACTATTTGGACTTTAAAAAGATCTGGCAGCTAGGGCGGCCTAGCCAAAGTGAAGACGGTCCTGTATGTATGTCCTATAGGAAGTGCATCAGGGGCTTGGTGGTCTAAAGAAGAGAAGTCAGCTAGAACTCACTGGAATGGCTTCCTACTGACAAGCTGGGAAAAGCCCATGTCAGAAGGAAGGGACCGCGTGGCAGGAGATGAAGGTGCAACTCTCCTGACACAGGTACAGGAAGCATTCCAGGACTCTATATGTCTGTGCAGTAGGCTGGGGCTTCCGAGAGACTGGATATAGCTCTGAAATGATGGATCTAATGGTGATTGATATTAATTAAACTGAAATCTTAAAAAGAACTTAGTTTTGTTTTTCAAATACAAAATTTGGAAAAAAATTTTTGTTAAAATTTTGAGAAAAAAGTAGCTCCCCTCTCCCCTAAATCAGCCACAGTCCCACCACCAAAAGACAGCCACTGTCAACATTTTGTTATATTTCCTTTTATTCCCTTTCAAATGCATTTATAAAATACAGTTGCCATAAGGTTGTTTGTATTATATTCATTTCTGTATTCTGACATTAAAAGTAAACATGCTCATTTAAAACATTGGAAAGAATAGAAAAATATAAGGGAAGGAGGGACTCATCTATAACTTTTGTCAATCAGAGGAGACATTAAGGCTTTGTGTCATTTATGCCATCCTTTTTATGCATTTTTGTAAGCTTGTTGTGAATTATGTGCAATTTTGATTCTGCTTTTTTCAGTTAACCTTATATCATACCTGTTTCCCCAAGGTCATTAAAAACACTATCCCTACCCTCAAAGATGCTTCCAGTCCTACCAGAAAAATTGATTTGGACCCAAGGGCGTCATAAGCAGAGTAACCAGAGGCAGAGCAGATTAGATACAATTTTGGGATAAACATAAAATGGCTCTACCTGCAATTAGCCCGGTTGCTACTGATTATATATAATCGGACATTTTAGTATTTTTAAAGATTTAAAAGTCTTTTAAAATGCATTATTATTAACAATTTTTTATAACTGTAAGAACAATAGGCGAACACAGTAAAATATTAAAACTGTATCAAAGGGTATGTATTTAAAAGGCATTTAACTGTTTTCCATCCTAGAAGCCCTGCTCACAAATTTCTGCTGTCTTATCCTAGAAACACATACTATACTTTTTTTTTTAAACACAAAAGAGAACATATTTTACAAAGTGTTCTCTACATTGTTTTTCTTCTTAACTTCGAATATCTTGGCTTCATTCCATATCAGCAAACATAGATCTACCTTATACTTTTTAACAGATGCCTATTTGTCCATTGAATGAATGTACTATAATTTATGTATCTAATAGCCAGTTGATAGACAGCTAGTTGTTTCCAATTATTTTTGTCATTGTGCAAAAGATTTTATTATATCTTTTGTGACAAGCTTTTCTTTCCATAGTGTTATGGGCTGAATTGTGTTCCTCCCAAATTCATATATTGAAGCCCTAATCCTCAGTATGTCAGAACGTGACTGTATTTGGAGATAGGGCCTTTAAAGATGTGATTAAGTTAAAATGAAGTGGGTAGGGTGGGCCCTAATGCAATCTTCCTGGTGTCCTTATTTGAGAAGGAGATTAGGACATAGACACCAGACATACACAAGCACAGAGCAAAGGCCACGTGAGGACATTGTGAGAAGGTGGCCATTTGCAAGCCAAGGAGAGAGGACATGGAAGAAATCAAACCTGCTAACACCTCAGTGTTGGACTTCCAGAACTGCAAGTAGAGAAATTTCTGTTGTTTAAGTCTGTGATATTTTGTTATGACAGCCCCAGCAAACGAATACACACAGGCAGTCATCTGTATATAGTGAAAACCAATGGGGAAATAGCACTCACTATTTAAGTTTAAAGAAAGAAAGTAAAAGTTTGGGGCAAAATGCAGGCTTATGTATATTTCATTTTCTGAGGTCCATGTGCATATAAAGTATCTGAAAGGAAAATGAAAAAAAAAAAAAACACCCCAAAACCAAAACAAACCATAGCATCTGGCCTCACATTCCAACTCAGTGGCTATCTTTTCTTTTAATAATGCCCTCATCCCTGCTAAGAGCTTTACTCCCAAATCAACTTAGCATGCTGCAGCAATTGTTGATTGGCTATTCTGACTGACAGTAAGCATCAACTCTGGTACTGAGTTAGGACAGGGATTCCAGCTGTTGAGGATAGCAACAGCTTTTCATTGCTTGCTTTCACAAGTAACCCACTGCAGGGTAAAGTGCTGTCACATACTCAGCTAAAGAGTTAAATATAAATGCCTTAGAACTGACTTTCCCTGACCAGTAACCCTCTCCAGGGCCCTCAAAACCAGGGTTGGAAAATACCAGTGAAGAGGCCTCATGTCATCATACATTTAGGTCACCAGGGAATGATTTGGCATTTTCTTCCCCTGTAGCATGCTGTTTTCAGAGAGAATGAGAGAAGGAAAGAACGAATTACCAATCCACCAGGCACTATACACTTTGCATCTTCACTGCTCTGTTCATATGCCTTATCTAGTTTTCTTGTTACCCACAGCTAGATGGTCTATTAGAATTCCTTCGTTTTCATTCACCAGAAGAAATCATAAAGGCATGATTAAACCGACAACCTTAGCCTTAATAACATTTCCTGATCTGATGTAGTTGTAGGAACCTATAAAAACGATACTACACTGGTCAATGTTTTCTTTTTGGGGCTACAGTTTAATGTAAATCAATCATTTGTTCTGGATATATCAGGTGATTAATTATTATCTTACTCAGCATATGGAGCAAATATTAATAACTTCTTCTGAAGGGAAGAATGACCCACAGGACTTATTTTTTTATATTACTTTATTTCTTTCATTTTGTCATCTTACATTCCCTGAAATGGCCAGTCCAACGTGGCTGTAGTTTAGCTAACTACACAGCTTCAAATTCTAGGTTACAGTGAAACTGTGGGTGGATAGACTTTTTTGTTGTTAAACACATATTTAATGTGCCTGGTTCTAGGGGTACACTGGTGAACAACAGACACAAACAGGTATTGGGAAATAAAACATGGTGTATTAAAAGCTAGTTAAAATGAGGAAATTACAGAATGCCATGAACTTCCCTCATTCCTTCTTTCTTTATTCAACTATTGGGTACTAAGTGTATGTAAGATAGGCATTGTTCTAAGTGCTGAGGATAAAACTATGTGCATATTCTCATGGAGCTCATTGCTCTATATAACTGGTTGACCTGAGGTCTGGGTCTACATTCCAAGATAGCTAGAGTGACAGATCAGAATGAAGTAAAGAAATAGATGGAAAATAAGAAAATGCCTTCTGGGGCATATTAAAAAATATAGAGGCAAAGCCATAGTGAAAGAGTAGAATTTTAAAAGAAAGGAGAAGGGGAGAGGATGGGAGAAAATGAGAGAGATATCAAGGACCTTATCTATATTCTAGTACTTAGGTGTTATTCCTGTTTCTAGGACAGACTCTGTATAAACCGTCATCTCTCACACAACTAACAGGGTGCCTGGGACGGTGTTATTGGACCTAGATTTATATGTCCGGATTACTCGCTAATTTGTGGGATGCTAGGTAATTACCAGAATGCTTTCAATACTTAGTTTCCTACAGTACTACCTCACAGATTTGTTTTATTTAATAATGATAGCTTACAGACAGTACTTACTATGTGCTAAGTACTATTATAAACAATTCAAATGTATGAACTCTCTTAATTCTCATAACAATCCTATGAGGTAGGTATTTGTCTTAGTCAGCTCAGACTGTTATAAAAAAATACCATAGATTGGGTGGCTTATAAACAGCTGAAATTTGTTTGTCCTGGTCCTAGAGGTTGGAAGTCCAAGATCAGGGCGTCAGCATGGTGAGGGTCAGACTGCTGATTTCTCCCTGTGTTCTCACATGGGGAAGAGCAGAGAAGGGAAGCAAGCTCTCTAGGGGACTCATTATTAGGGTTTTACCTTCATGACGTCATCTAATCCTATTATCTCCCAAAGGTCCACCTCCTAATAACACCACATGAGGGGTAGGGTTTCAACATTTGAATTTGAGGCAGGCACAATCACTGAGTTCATAGCTGTATTAACCCCATTTTATATACGAGGAGACTGAGGCACAGAGAAGTCACGGTAGCTTGCTCAAGGTCATACATGTAGTATATGGCAAACGAGGAATCCAACTTCATCTCCAATCTGTGCTTTTAAACACTGCTCATATTGCCTCTCAATAAATGGCACATAGTAAGATTAGAGACAAACGCATTCTTCTGCAAAGTTCTTTCTTACAACCTTCTACTCCATCATTTATTGAATATTTATCAAGCCCTTATATTGTCATGGAACTGTGATAGATAATACAGATACAAGGGGTGAACAGAACATCCGGTTCTTGCTCTCCTGGAGTTTCTTGTCATTAAGCAAATAACATAACCCTTCCCAGGTTCTCAGCCTTCCCTGTTTTCTCCCATTTCTCTGTGTCTATTAATCCTCCAGCCAGCCAGTCCAGGGTTGATCTGGATGAGCAAAGCCCGTAATAGGGTCTTCCTAGGTCTCCTGGAGGGCTGGGGCCGGGATGAGGTGACCTGTCCGGAAAAGCCAGACTGACCCTTTTCTTGGCAGTGACCTGGTTTGTCTCTTCTTTCTCTCTGAGCCTCGGGTTAAAATGGAGAAATGTGTCTCGAACTTCTTTTCCGCACTAACTTTCTCTGATTATTTACCCTCCTCCCCAGCACCCAAGGCCTTTCTGACATCCCTGACCCGGCGTCCCTGTGCTTGAGGTACATTCCTACCTCCTTGATCCCCAGGAGACATTTTCCCCCTGTGGGGTCTCCGGAATTCCACGCGGCCCTTCCCTTTCGCCCGCCCCGGAGGAGATGCGTGGTCCCCGCCCAGCCTCCAGACCCAGGCTCCGAGCCCGCCCCGAGCCCACGGGCCGCCCTTGTCCGGTTCTGCCCCACGTCCCCGTTTTCCTCATGGGACGCAAGTTTTGGGAGCCCCCAGTCCTGGTTCCCCCTATCTCTGGGACCTCTGACCAGCGGTCAGGGAGGTCGGCGCTCGGGCCGGCGGCCGGGCCGGCATCGGCATGGGCAGGGAGGCGAAGGGCGGCTCAGGAGGGCCGGGGCGCGCACAGCGCAGTCGCCCAGGCGGACCGGGCGGTCGGGCCGACCGCGGCCATTGTACTCGGTTGCCTCGGCCTCAAGACCTGGTGGGCATAGCGGCAAAAGGCGCTGACAGCACCCTAAAACGACACCCCCTCCTCTCAGATCATGTGTTTTCTGTTGCGAAACATAACAGACAAACAGGGAAACGACTTGGTTTCTTTTTCTGGCGCAGAAGGAGGACGAAGAACGAGAGTCAAGCAAGGAGGTGAAAGCGCGAGCCTCCACCGCGCGCCCGGTCACGTGGTGCCGCAGGGACCGCATGGCGGCGACCCGCGCGCCCCCGCGTCCCGGCCGGCCCGGCAGCCCGGGCGCGCGCTCCGACGGGGCGGGCGCATGCGCATGGGGGGGCGCCGCCTCTGCCCCGCGGCGAGGGTGTCTATGGAGAGGCGGCGGCCGCGCCTGCTGAGGCGGAGGCTGAGGCGGTGGCGATGGCGCCCTTCCCCGAAGAAGTGGACGTCTTCACCGCCCCACACTGGCGTATGAAGCAGCTGGTGGGGCTCTACTGCGACAAGGTAACGGTGTGCGGGGCCTCTGGCTCTGGGCGGCGCGGGCGGAGGGGAGGAGCGGGCCGGATCCCTGGGCGGCCGGGCCTGCGCGGCGCCCTCAGCCCCCGGGGGCCGCGCCTGGCGAATTGCAGCCTGCGCAGCTGTCAGCGTCGTGCTCGCTGCCCCGCACCTTCCGCGGGGGGTCCACGCCCCGCACGGCTGGCGGCCTCGGATGTGCCCTCGGAGCTCGTGGCGCGGCCCCTTCCCGGCCGAGGGCCTGGCCACCCGCCGCCCTCGGGGCGGGCTCCCCGCGGCCGCGCCAGGCCTCCCGCCCCTGCCCCCTAAGGGAGGGGGCCTGTGCGCCCCTACCGACCTCTGGGGACCCCGGGCCGGCCACCTGCGGTGGCTTCCTCTCCCCCTGGCGCAGGCTGTTTCTGTAGTTGTTCGCCACCTCCCCCATCAATACTGCCCCCCGCTCTATCCCCGGCCTGTGTTGGGCCTTCCCTAATTCTGCTTAGGAACATCCATCCATTCTTCTTCTGAACCTCTGGCCCGCTTTCTGGCTCAACGAACACCTTCTCCCAACTCCTCCCTGATCATTTTACGCCCCAGCTTTTCTCTGGTTTGATTTGGGAGAAAACTCAGGTTTCGTGGCTTACGAACCAGAGAACCTTCACTCTTCTTTTGTGGTCATCTTTTTCCCTGCAACTTTTATTGTCCGGAGCGTTTACTAGATGTCGATTTTGTTATAAGACAGCTATTCTCTGTTGGAATTCTTTACGTGGGCTCGAATAAAAGGGCTTCGGAACAAGTTGATTTAACTGCGAGAACCTTTTTGCACTCTTAATTGGTGCAGCATAAGCTGAAAAAATACTTTTGTGGAGATAGTTCAGGGCTGTTTGCTAATGCTTTTTTGAGTCCACATTTTTGTCAAAAATTTATGTTGGGGAGAGTCCACATACGGATATTCTGAGAACTTCAGGCAATCCTGCTTCATGTAGAAATGAACCAAACAAAAAGCATTTAAAGACCTATTGCTTAAGCATGGAAATCAACTTTGATGAACTTTCAGAAATTACATAGCACTAAGCAGAACCGCTGTTGCGAGAAAAGAGGTGTTCTTATAGCCCATGAGGTGGTTGGAGGATGCCTCGTGTTCAGTGCCAGGCCACACTTAAAAAGCACCCACAACCATCTTTTCCCTTCCTCCATTTTGAAAATTAAAAATACCCGATTTAGATACAGGTTTAAATACCACGGCAGTCTAGGACAGTGGTTCTCAACATTGTTTGCTCAGTAGAATCACCCTAAAGCTGTTCTCAAGTCACTAAAATCAGCATCTCTGAGGCTGGGACCCAGGCATCAAGTATAATTTAAAGCTCTCCAGGTGAGTCCAGTGTGAAGCCAAGGGTGAGAACACTTATCCAGGAGAAACATAATGAATGGGTAAGCCGTTAGTTAATCTGTGTAACTATGGAATTAAAAAAAATTATTTAATTTATTTAGTTTTGGCTGCATTGGGTCTTTTTGCTGCACGCGGGCTTTCTCTGGTTGCTGCAAGCGGGAGCTACTCTTTGTTGCGGCGGCCAGGCTTCTCATTGCGGTGGCTTCTCTTGTCACGGAGCGTGGGCTCTAGGCGTGCGGGCTTCAGTAGTTGTAGCACACGGGCTCAGTAGTTGTGGCTCGCGGGCTCTAGAGTGCAGGCTCAGTAGTTGTGGCGTATGGACCCAGCTGCTCCGCGACATGTGGGATCCTCCCTGACCAGGGCTCGAACCTGTGTACCCCTCATTGGTGAGCAGATTCCTAACCACTGTGCCACCAGGGAAGTCCTAGATTTTTGAGTTAGCTTACTGTAGTGTTTTTACCTGCTCTGGCTTTTGAACTTAGTTATTCTGACAGCATCCTTTAATTGCAGGAAAGAAAAAAATGGGGAGGTTTTTTTACTTTCTCAAAACCAAAAAGGGAAAGTTGATGAGGAGTAATAGAATTTGAGGTCTTCTCTCTAGACTGGGGAGAGGTAGTCCAGGACCACCTGAAATTGTTATGGAAATTTTGGTACATGTGTACATTTTTCTAGGAGGTTTGTGGCTTTCATCATGTTTCCAAATGATTGTGACCCTCCCAAAATGGTTATGAATCACAGCTTTATCTAGCTACGTGCTAGACTAGCCAGCGTATTTAAAAAATTGAAGTCAGTCACTAATGTTGTGTGTCATTACCTGGTGATTGAGAACGTTAGAACAAATTTTGAAAATACAGTGCCTGTTTTAAAAACAATATTTGAGTCAAATAAGATTCTTTTTGTTAGTTAAATGTCCCCTTTTGAAATAACTAGGAAAGCATTTTCAATTTGACATAGCAGAAGTTAAAATTATCACTAATTTTGAGTTAATTAGATGTAGTTAATGAGATTGTTGTATAAATTCATCAGGAAGATTAAAAATTCCAATTTTCTGAACTGTGGATCAGAGACCAAGGTGATTTAGGGAAAAAAAAAACTGCATAGGAATTATACATCCGGATTTCTTCTTGATACTGATAGTTAATTGGAATCTCTCCTAGGATTCCCTTTGGGAGCTAAAGGGGAAAAATGTATTTTATAATGGCTAAATTGTCCTAAAGGAGTATATGTTTTTATTCATTAGGCATCTCAACATTTTTTAAAAATTATTTTATTTAATTTATTTTTGGCTGCGTTGGGTCTTCATTGCTGCACGCGGGCTTTCTCTAGTTGCCACGAGCAGGGGCTACTCTTCGTTGTGGTGCGCAGGCTTCTCATTGCAGTGGCTTCTCTCGTTGCGGAGCACGGGCTCTAGGCATGTGGGCTTCAATAGTTGTGGTACGTGGGCTCAGTAGTTGTGGTTCGTGGGCTCTAGAGCGCAGGCTTAGTAGTTATGGTGCATGGGCTAAGTTGCTCCACGGAATGTGGGATTTTCCTGGACCAGGGCTCGAACCCGTGTCCCCTGCATTGGCAGGCGGATTCTTAACCACTGCACCACCAGGGAAGCCCTCAATTTTTGCCTTTACCATGTTTTGCCTGTACAGACCATGGCTATCCAGCCCAAACAGCATATAGTAAAACTTTACAAAATGAGAACTAGTTTTTGTACTTAAGCGAAAAAGATTATTCATCGTATTCTTTATGTTGACTCTGAATGCCCAGTAATTATAAAGAAGTCAGTTTTATTTTGAATATTGACTTTTCAAGTACAATATATTTTAAAAGCATCCATTTATTTATTAGCAACAACAATTATTTATGTGCTTAGACTAGTTTATTTAGAATATTCTGAAGTTGTGGGCCATTTTTTTTTTTTTTTGAGATGTTGGGGGGTAGGAGTTTATTAATTTATTTATTTTTGCTGTGTTGGGTCTTCGTTTCTGTGCGAGGGTTTTCTCTAGTTGTGGCAAGCGGGGGCCACTCTTCATCGCGGTGCGCGGGCCTCTCACTATCGTGGCCTCTCTTGTTGCGGAGCACAGGCTCCAGACGCGCAGGCTCAGTAGTTGTGGCTCACGGGCCTAGTTGCTCCGCGGCATGTGGGATCCTCCCAGACCAGGGCTCGAACCCGTGTCCCCTGCATTAGCAGGCAGATTCTCAACCACTGCGCCACCAGGGAAGCCCATGAAGTTGTGGGCCATTTTAAATATTGCTGTATTATATCTAATTTAGTACCTCGCTCATGGGTTTCCTTTTACATTTATAAAAGGTTTTATGGAAAGATTTTTCACTGCTGTTATCCAGACAGCAGTCCTTTTGGGTATGTAAAGGCAGAGATATTTCTGTTTTATAGCGGGGGATTTGTAGAGCTAGATTAGTTAGACCGAGTTTACATAAGCAGTTAGTGATAGATCCAGATGGAAACCCAAGTCAGGATCATGATTCCTAGTTTAATTTTCTTCATATAAAACCAGAGTAGTTTCTGAAAAAATTTTCTGGTGACAGTCTATTATGAAATCTTTCTGCTAATTCACTGACCTTCCAAATTAGGATGATTTTAGTCAATATTTACATTGGATCACATCCTTTTTTCCAGTTTATTCCAATTCCTCAGTTTTTCCTCTAATCCTCAAAACTTGACAACATTAATTCTGCCAGTGAGCATGGAGTTTCTACTGTCACTTGGCCCTGTAGTAGCTTGTATTGGCCATGTGAGATGTAGTTCCTATTCTTTAGGAGATTACAGTCTAACGTTTGTGCTAGGATGGAAATCCAAATGCCCGATAGTGGGAGCAAAGGGAGGTATTTGATCAGCTCTACATTAAAGTGTCAGGAGTGGGCTTATAGTCTCTTTGAACTGATTTCTGAGAACAAGGTAGGTGATGGTTGTAAAGATGTGCATAGTACAGAGCTTTCCAGACTTTACAATAAACCAGCTATAAAAAATTCAAGTAATGGAGGCTTTATGGAGTGCCCAAGTTTTTCAGGTAAGGATATTACCTGAAGGGCCATCTACTTTATCATTTTATAAAGATAGGACATTTAGTGAGCAAAGCCATAGGGAGAAAATAAGCTCAGAATAATTCGAATAGATTATTTTTTTTAAAAATTGAATGAGTATAGCTTTATGAAGAATTCATTTAGTTTTCCTCTATTTTCTGTTTCTCTGCATATCTGTAAAACCTGTTATTGACTGACATTGGGTTATTGCAGAGAATACGTTTTGAATTGAGAGCTAAGGAGAGAAAGGAAAAGGGAATTTAATGAGTTCTTACTACATGCTTACTTACTTTTAGTCCTCACAAGAGCCCTGTGAGACAAGTATTATCCCTTATTTAAAGATGAGGAAACAGACTTAGTGGTTAAGTAATTTACCCAACTCACTCAACTAGTAATTAGGGGAGCCCGAATTTTTAACGTTTAGAATTTGTTTCCTTTCTGAAGCCCATGTTTTTGCATTACCTTACTGGTTCTGCTATTTACTACTAGCTATATGATTTTTGCCGCTCCGCAGCATGTGGGATCTTCCCGGACCAGGGCACGAACCCGTGTCCCCTGCATCGGCAGGCGGACTCTCAACCACTGCGCCACCAGGGAAGCCCTAGTTATATGATTTTATGCAGAACGTTTCACCTGTGGATCATAGGTTTTTCTATCTGTAAGTTAGTTTGAGCAGATAGTTATTAAGGTTTCTTCACTGAGTGTAAATCTCCCTCGCTTAAATGAAAGCACTGTCTGGCCAAGGAGAGAAAAAGTAAAAACTTATTTGGGGTAATAGTATTTGAGTTTTTGTTATGCTGTTTTTGATATCTGCTTCTAAACTTAATATCTAGTCTTTAAGTGACACACAACTTCAAATCAGTTTGAAGCCAGGCTGTAAGTATGATTTTAAGTTGTAGAATGTCTGAGGCAGAAAATCAGTTTTTTAAAAATTGTTTACATGATACTCTTTTTTTCTTTTTTTATAATTTTATTTATTTATTTTTGGCTGCGTTGGGTCTTCATTGCTGCGTGCGGGCTTTCTCTAGTTGAGGCAAGTGGTGGCTTCTCTTGTTGCGGAGCAAGGGCTGTAGAGCGCAGGCTCACTAGTTGTAGTGCACAGGCTCAGTTGCTCCACTGCATGTGGGATCTTCCTGGACCAGAGCTCGAACCGGTGACCCCTGCATTGGCAAGTGGATTCCTAACCACTGTGCCACCAGGGAAGTCCCAAAAACTCAGTTATAAATTCTTTTAAAATATGGGAGATACCATGTTACTGATTGTTACTATTTGTTGATTATGTGTATCCTGTTCTATGTAGGTTCCTTGTTGAATCTGCTAGGCATCAGACGATACACACTTATAGGTCACTTACGAACTTTTATAATCCTACTGTAGAACAGTGTGTTTCAAAGTGTGTTCTGTGACCCATTAGTGGGTCATGGAATCGATTTTGTGGGTCAGAAATAACATTAAAAAAATGAGGGGACTTCCCTGGTGGTCCAGTGGTTAAGACACGGGCTTTCACTGCCGTGGACCTGGGTTCAGTCCCTGGTCGGGGAACTAATATCCCACAAGCCGAGTGGTGCAGCAAAAAAAAAAAGTGAAAAAGTAAATGATAGAGTACATCACAGATTAGGGAGGGAAATATTGTTTCCTGAAATTTGTTTGAAGTGTTTGTGATGTGTCTGTCTGGATTGTGCTGTATTTCATACTAAAGGTCATGGTTAAACATGTTTGAAAAAAAACTTCTTCGGGGCAGCATTTCTCAACTGCAACACTGTTGACATTTTGGGCCAGACGGTTCTTTGTTGTAGGGGCTGCTGTCCCGGGCGTTGTAGAATGTTTAGTCCATCCCTGCCATTTACCTGCTAAGATGGCAGTAGTGCTTCTGCAGTCTCTAAACCTTCCATTAGTTCCTGGGGGGCAAAATCGAACCCCTGGAGAGAACTAATATTTTAGAGCAAACATTCTTTCTGACAATTTACTCTGAAGAGATAGCTTTATGATTAGGACTAACATTGCATCTTGTGGAAGGTAAGTAGGTTTTATAGTTATAGAGACTTGACCTCTGTTTTGTTGTCTACTAGTTGTATGGTTTTGGGTAAGTTATTTTCTCTGAGCTTCAGGGTTTTCACCTATAAAATGGGAATTATAACATCTACTTTCTAGGATTGTTGTTAAGGATTAAATAATATCTAAAAATATTTAGTATAGTACCTAGCACGCTGTAGGCCTCAGTATGTCCCAGATATTATTAGGGTCTAGGTTTATTTTTTTTCTTAATCAAGTCTCTATGATTGAATAACTTTCTAGAGGTAAACAATTTAAAAAAATGATTCATATACACAATTTTTTTAAAAGTTAAACTGTATATGCTCAGGTTATTCTTTTCACTGCTAAATTTACTGACTTTAGGTACCAGATTAAAAACAGTTGCTCTTTTCAAGTGGAGAAAAACTGACTTGGGTAGGATAAGGACTTCTAATGATAGTTTTGTTTGGGTTAAATATAGGAATAACAGAAAAACCTAAGTAGGCTTATATATGTTATATTCCGTGTTCTTTAAATATATTAACTTATTAAATCATCACAAGAACCCTATTAGGTAGTTAATATTATTAGCCTTATTTTACAGATGAAGAAATTGAGTGAGGTACGTAACAACTTAGTGACTTGATGACAGAGATGGATTCTCACCTAAGCAGTATGGCTCCAGAGTCAGCACTTTTAACCACTCTGTGGGATTAACTCTATGCATAATGGAGAGTCCTTTTGTCTAATTTGGTTCTCAGTCTGTAGCATGAACCTGGTCTTTACCTTAGCTTGTTATTAAATCCAAAGGATTTTCTAATAGTCCAGTGAGACTATATGCAAAATTTCCTGGATGTCTTTTACGATGTTATTTTCCATAACTCACATGAGGACATTATTTAGTTTTTGCCATCCTTTTTGTTTTTAAAAAATTTTATAGCCATTATTAATGCTTAATTTACCTCTTATTTCTACTTACTTAGTTTTAGTTTTTTTTTTTAATATAATGGCACATGATAGTATTTGCTGAGATTAGCCACTAATGGATTTTGTTGTGATTTTGTGTGGCATTTCTTAGGATAAAATCTACAACCTTGGTTTAACCAAATCCATCCTGTCTGTTATTTTTGTATGGCTCAGGAGCTAAGAATGGTTTTTACATTTTTAAGTAGTTGGAAAAAGTAAAAAGAATAATATTTTTTGACATGTGAAGGTTACATAAAATTTAAATTTTAGTGTCTATAAATAAAATTTATTGGAATACGGCCACAGTCATTCATATGACTACTTTTGTGCTACAACAACTGAATTAAATAGTTGTTACAGACAGTATACCTCACAAAACTTAATATATCTGACCCTTTACAGGAAAAGTTGCTAACCCCTGTTGTATTGGGTTGGCCAAAAAATTTGTTTGGGTTTTTCCATAACATCTTACAGAAAAACCGGAACAAACTTTTTGGCCAAACCATAAATAATTTATTTATTGTGGTTACTGTTTGTTGTCTTATTTCACTAGATTGTAAACTCTGTAGAGGCAGAGATGTCTGTTTTGTTCACTGAGGTATCCCAAGTACCAGAAACAGTGCCTGGTTTATAATAACTGCTCATTAAATATTTGAATAGGGTAAAAAAAATCCCATGAATTTATAAAAATGAATGACTAATTTTCAAAGTAATGCTAGCTAATATTTATTTAGCACCAGTTCATTTAAATCTCACAGCAACCATATGAAGTACAGGCGGTTTTATTATTCCCATTTAACACCAAGAAGAAACTAAGACATTGAAGGAGAAAAGTAGCTTACCCAGGGTTACACAGCTAAATAAATGGTAGGACTGGAGCCTACTAGAGAATCTGTCTCTAGGTCTGGTTTTCTGTAAATGACTCTTATACCCAGTCCACCTGCCTTTTACAGTAGATCATTGGTTAAATTATATAGTGGAATAGTCTTGCTTTAGGAGTTTGTTGTCTTTTCTGATGCCTTGTCATGAGCTGACTGTTCCTGCCCAGAATAGGCAATTAAGACACCTTGGACTCTTCTCCATTTTAGGAATACTAGATCAGACTTTACAGAACAAGTTTAGGAAGTATGGTGTTTGTAGCTTCTTTTTCTCCATTTACTGTCTGTTGTTTTTAACCTAATCAGATTTTCCCTCTTAAAATGAATTTTGAAACTGGAATTGACATAATAGAAGATAGATTTAATATGACAGTGGAGGTAATAGAAGGTTTGAATATTACTTTGAACTTCATCTTGAATCGAGTTTTTTGATAATGTATATGCTTTGAACATGAGAATGTAACTTGACATTAAATGTAAAAAAATAAAATTATATCAGAAAAGTCATTTTCTCTTGTTGAATAGTAGAATTAAAGAAAATGACAGTGTATATATTTCTTTATATTTTCATTGATTTTTATCGTTCCTTCAAGCGCATTTACTTTCTCATGCCCCGATGTACAAGTTTTTCACATTGTACTATTGCAGTGCTTCCACTCTAAGAAGTACATGATCCTTGAATAAACTGCTAAGTGTTTCCACCCCCCCCAAAAAAAATTCTTCTAAAATTATCTGATAATGTTCTAATAGCTCAGTCAGTATTTTCTGAACAGATCAGACTCATCTTGATATTAAAGTTTAAACAAATAATAATAGAAAGTTTTTGAATTTTTTACATTGTAAAAGTAGTATAATAGCATAAAGAACATTTGAACAAAGAAAAAAGTTCATCACGTTATCCTAACAGCTCTTTTAATGTTATATGTAACTTTATGGAGTATCTGTATTTAGTATGTGCACAGAGTAATGGAATTTTAGGTTTCGAGGGAGTCTGGTTTAATCTCTTTTATTTAAAGAAACTGTGTTTTGTTGGTGCGTACATCCTTCCCTTCAGAATTCAAACCAACATCTTCCTGGCCTGGGGCACTTTTTATTATACCATTATAACTTGTTTTTTATGAATTTCCTTTCCTACTTTAACAAAATATAAGGGAGGTATTTTGATATGTACAAAACTAAATAGGAATGCATTTGAGTATTTCCTATTGGTGCATATTTGCATGTATTTATTATGCCTTTCTTTTTAAATTTTTATTCAGCTTTCTAAAACCAACTTTTCCAACAACAATGATTTCCGTGCTCTTCTGCAGTCTCTGTATGCTACTTTTAAGGAGTTCAAAATGCATGAGCAGATTGAAAACGAATACATTATTGGTTTGCTTCAGCAACGCAGCCAGACCATTTATAATGTGCATTCTGACAATAAACTCTCTGAGATGCTTAGCCTCTTTGAAAAGGGTCTGAAGAATGTTAAGGTGAGTTGCAAAAATGGATATTTATCACAGCTTGTACCATCTTCTGATATGTCATTGGCAAAACTTGTTAGCATTTTATAGTAAATGATGTTACTATAGTATAGTAAATGTATGTTAAAGAAAAAAAATTACTCTGACACTTGTTAAAGATGGTAAGGAAGACTTTATTCAAGGGATTACTGCAATGGGGTTTTGCAGTAGGGGAGAGAGATTGGGTTGAATTCTTATAGCCAAGGAGCAGGGGTGAGGGTCAGGAAAATTACTAAGAGGATACATCAAGGCTGGGAGATTCTTGCTAGACTGACTCTTGCTTCCTTTTGCTGAAGGCATACCAAGGTGACAAGATATTGAGGGTGGATAGATATTGAGGGTTATCAAATGCCAAGGGTGGTAGTGGTGGGGTTGATAGACTGATTCAGGATGATTTTGGTAAAACTGGACTAAGTGGGCCAAGGACAGAGCTCAAGGTCAGGGCCTGGCTGAGAAGACTCAGTGGATCCTGACTCAGGTTTGATGAGAATCTTTATCAGTTACCTCTTTGTTACTATATGTAAAATTCTATCATGAATGCTGCTCTCCAAATCTTAAAGGTGTTTTTGTAAGTTGAAATTTCAATTACTGTAAAAATTTTACTTTCTGATAACATTTGCTGAACTCTTAAAAGAAATCTGTAGTAAACACAGTTATTGGTGACTAAAGGTAGAATTGTTACTTAGAATGAACAGGGCCATAGGGGTGGTTACAAAGAATAATTTTTAATTGTATGATGTAAAATTAAAGATATTTTTGGGTGTAGTTTAGGATAATGGTGTAGAGAAATTTCCCTATTAATTATATTTATGTATTATAGGAAATTTGGTCTTCATTTGTCCCCCTTTTGGCTTGGTGAAACATAGACTTAAGTTGTAACTCTGTCAAACTACCATGCACCTTTCATTGATAGATTTGTGTTCTAGAAAGACTGTTCTTAAGCAGGGAAGAGGATGGATTGAAGGGGAAAAAAAGACTCAAGCAGGAAGATTGTTATAAAAAATTATTGTAATAGTCTCTAGAAGAATACACAGTAGCTATTTGGTGGGGAGGTAGGAGATTGGGTAGGGATAGGGTACTGGGAGGAAAGATGGTATAGGAAGATTTATTTTTTTATTGAATACTCCTTTGTACTGTTTGAATTTTATATCATGTTCATGTATTACCTATTCAATAAAATGATTAAGATCAGAACTGAAGTAGTGACTAGTGGAGACAGAAGGGAAGGGACAGACTTGAGAGTAATGTAGGACATAAAATTGATAGAAGGTAGTGCTTGCATATACAGGAAGGAGGAAAGGAGAAAGAGAAAGGAAATAAGAGTGAGAATTGACCTTGACTTTCTAGGGAATATAGAAGAGGCTAAAAAGATCCATTATGGGCAGGTTGGGTTTGAACTGCTTGTGCAGTCCAGGTGGGCATTTATAAGTAGGAGGCGGCATTAGTTGGGCTTCAAGGTTGGAAGGGTAATTTGGTTTGGAAAAGCAAATTTGATAATTATCAGCATGTAAGTAGAAATGGAAGCCACTTGGGCATGCCTAAGGAAAATGTGTAACATCCTAAGAGAATAGGACATTGGATAGACTATTGGGAAGCAGTTTAATAAATTAGTTCAAAAAGGAGGAGACTAGAGAGGACTCAGCAGGGTTAAGATATTCCCACATTTTAAAAGTTTCATTATTTTGTGAATTTTCCACATGTACTAAGTTGAGAGGGCTGATGCAGAAGTGATGGATAAGTTACAGGGAGATGTGACCATAGTTCATATGGGGAAGAACTTTTTAGCTGTTGTGCAGAGTTAGAATGATTCACCTCAAGGTACAGTGAGCTCCTTGCCTTTAGAAGTGTATATGGTCTTCTTCAGAGTAATGTAACAGGTATTCTGAATTGTTTAGTAGAGGATACACTAGATGACCTTAAAGGGATTCTGTAATGATATAGTCCAATAGGCGCTTGTGAACTGCCCAGAGGTATATTATTAGGAAAACGGACACATTGAAATTGTATAAATGTATGCATTAGAAATCAGTAGAAGTTTTGAGCAAATACTTGCTATTTTTAGACTTTTTATGACATTTTTATTTATTTATTTATTTTTTGCGGTACGCGGGCCTCTCACTGTTGTGGCCTCTCCTGTTGCGGAGCACAGGCTCCGGACGCGCAGGCCCCGTGGCCATGGTTCACGGGCCCAGCCGCTCCGCGGCATGTGGGATCTTCCCGGACCGGGGCACGAACCCACGTCCCCTGCATCGGCAGGCGGACTCCCAACCACTGAGCCACCAGGGAAACCCTGTGACACTTTTAAAAGGAAGTATGGGATCACATTACTAAAGGAATGCAAGGTTCTTTTAAGAGATGTTTTGAGGCCATCTTTTATACTTAGAAAAGTACAGAAACCATTTTGCTATTTGTTAGTCTAATTTTTTACCCTGACGTTTCAAGTTACATTTCACACTGACTTTCTAGGATCAGATACAGTATAAATTATGAAGCGAAATTTTTATAGAATACAGTTTTTTTGTTTGTTTCTAGAATGAATATGAGCAGTTAAATTATGCAAAACAGCTGAAAGAGAGACTGGAGGCTTTTACAAGAGATTTTCTTCCTCACATGAAAGAGGAAGAGGAGGTAAGCATAATTTTTCCTCTTCGTGATTTTACTTTATAAAGTTGGAGAAATGTTATTTTTCCTTTGAGTCTTCAAAATAATACATAGGAAGTTGAACCTCTAGATCATTTTAGAAAATGAAGAAAAACCCAAGGGAAAAAAGCATTAATTTTGTTTCCTTAGAGTTTGTTGCTTTTCATTGACTGAGTGATTGATTTAATTCATTTCCTCAAAAAATATTTATTCTCTTATTATGTGTATGGCACTGTATTGAATGTTAACTTTTTATGCTACCCTAATGTCTTTTCTGAACCTTTAGAAGATCCTTTAAACTTTTTAATGTTTTCTGTATTTCCATTCTAAGTTTAAAGAATTTTTAGTGTTCTTCTTTTAGTAGTGGATTTTAGTAATTAAACGGTGGTGTTAAACTTATCAGTCTTATACCTAGTGCACATGTATTAGGATATCCCTGAATGGATGAGCAAAACATTTTCTCATTCTCTTCTTTCTCTGAAGTGGGATGAGTATCAGGATAAGGAATAGGGAAAATATTTTATGAGGAACTAGATTCTTGTTCATCTGTAAATCAGTTATTATAGTGATTCTCACTATAAAAAGGCTTCACCTTATAATCAGATGGCCATTTAAAAAAAATCTAATTTTAAGCCCTTTCCAGACCAGTTAAATCAGGTGGGAGATAGATATTGACATGGATATATTTTAAAGGTTCCCCAAGTCATTGTAATATGCAAATGTGCAACCAGCATCGAAACCACTGAGTTACTAGAGCAGTGTTTCTTAACCTGTGATGCACATCAAAATTATCTGTGGAACAAAAAAAAAATCCCTTGGCTCCACCTCTAAAGATTCTAATTCTGTCAGTTGGAGGTTGGGACTAAGCAACTGTTTCAAAGAAGAAATCTCCTAGATAATATTGAATAGTTGAAGGTATCAGTAGAGCTCTGACTTTTATGGTTGGCGGTACACGGGGTACGGTTCTCATATGATTTAGAGGCCCTGTTTGGTTAGAGGTCAGTTGTTGTAGTAGCAGAAAGCAGTTACCTGACCTAAATGTCTCACCATAGGAGAGTGATTTAGAGTGTATGATAAGCTCTGTACAGGAGGACCTTCTGGTTTGGATGCTTTTAAATTGTTTCGAGATTGAGTGGAGAAGCCATAGAAAGAAGGATCTTGGTGGTGGTATTCTTTGCAATTTTTGGGTAAACTAACTTGGTGGTAACAACTAAATTTTTATGTTTTCCAAATATGTGGTCATAATACTACACTTGAGCCATTAATACTTTAAAAGATGTAGAGTAAAACAAAACTAATTAAGCATGTTTCCTTATGAGTATTTTGTTTAATTTAGGTTTTTCAGCCCATGTTAATGGAATATTTTACCTATGAAGAGCTTAAGGATATTAAAAAGAAAGTGATTGCACAACACTGCTCTCAGAAGGATACTGCAGAACTCCTTAGAGGTCTTAGCCTATGGAATCAAGCTGAGGAGCGGCAGAAGTTTTTTAAATATTCTGTGGATGAAAAGTCAGATAAAGGTGAGAGTCATATGCTTAGATAGCTAGCTAGCAGTTTATTCGTTCCAAGGCCATTTACTTCTTGTTGATATGACCTTTATATTTTGTTCGAAGAATAATTTAGGCCATTTGTTTTCAAGTATAGTAAATTTAATTGAGGACAGTAGTTTCTATCTTAGAATTTAGTATTATCTATGATAATATAACAGCTCATATACTTGGGCCATGTGCAGTATAGTGTTTCTTGAAGGAGTTTATATATATAATAATAACTTTGATTAGTGAGAATAACTATCAATATTATTTATATATAAATATATAATGATAATTTAATAATAATATTTTATTATTAACAATTATTATTTTGGCCAATCAAAATTATTGTAAACTACCATATACAGAGCACTTTTGCAGTGTCATCCAATTTTCTGAGCTCCACTGACCATAGTGGCTGTTTTTATCCTTCCTTGTTTTTTTCTTTTTTTTAAAAAATCAGTTTTCAAAATCATTTAATGCTTATAGTTTTATCTATAGTTTTATCTATAGTTTATAGCTTATAGTTTTTAGTTTTATAGTTTAGGGTACTTTCTCATTCTCTTGGCTTATATCCAGGAATACACAGGGGAGTGAGTATGAGAGGCATAGTTTTTCTATGTGTAGTCACTTTGAGAAAACAAATGACAAATGTAAATAAAATATCTCTGCTTTTTTTATTCATAGACTACTTCCTCATCTTTATTCTTTCTTTTGTTTGATAGCTTTGCCTTTTTTTTTTTTTTTTTTTTTTTTTTTTTTTGCGGTATGCGGGCCTCTCACTGTTGTGGCCTCTTCCGTTGCGGAGCACAGGCTCCGGACGCTCAGGCTCAGTTGCCATGGCTCACGGGCCCAGCCGCTCCGCAGCATGTGGGATCTTCCCAGACCGGGGCACGAACCCGTGTCCCCTGCATCGGCAGGCGGACTCTCAACCACTGCGCCACCAAGGAAGCCCCAGCTTTGCCTTTTAAAATATCGTTAAATAAAATTATTGGCATCCTGAGGCTAGTAAAAATTCCTTTGCTTTTGCTAGATGAGAAATAGCAATGACATTCCTGTTAAAATTGTTTGAAAGTGTTTGAAATTGGTCCTTTTTTCTTATTTTTATTTAATAAAGTAGGTGAGATGCATGTTGGAACAAAATTGTTTTTATAGGTTAAGCTATAATTAAACTCGTAAAGCTTGTGTGCTTCACTCTGAAATGCAGCTTGTGCTTTAGACATCAAGTCAGGACCTGTTGTATCTGGTTTAATTTTAATTATAACATGGGACTTAAAAGCGTCACACTTACTATATTGAATTTTCCCACTCCTTCAAAGTAAATTATAGCTGTATTATGTTTAAAATATCTGCCATTTGTAAAGGGTTAGGTTAAAGTAATTGGATCATAGCATTTCTATATTTAAGTTGCTTTGTGAAGACAAATATATAAGGTACTCAGATTCTTCTTAGTACATTAATGATGAAACTTTTATATTTTATATTCTTTATTGTACACCTCATTTGCAGTTTTCCTTTGTAAAGTTGCTACTGAAATAACCCATTATAGGAAATTGGATATCCAATGACTGTTTTCTATAATAGCTGCTGACAAAAGATTCCTGATAAATGTATACCAACATTAGAAATATTTATATTGTTTCAACTGGCTCATAAATAGGATAAGGTTGAGGCACATAAATGTTATAGAGGTCAGATTTCAGAGTTCTTACATGAAACGTGAAAATCAAAGAGGTAACACAAGGAAGATGCTGACAGGAGTTGTAATGCATGAATGGAAAACGTTGTGAGATTTGTGTGCATCATTAAAAATGCCCTGGATTTCTCATTATTTGACCGACTCTACAC
Source organism: Mesoplodon densirostris (assembly GCF_025265405.1). Taxonomy (NCBI): domain Eukaryota; kingdom Metazoa; phylum Chordata; class Mammalia; order Artiodactyla; family Ziphiidae; genus Mesoplodon; species Mesoplodon densirostris. Next base: position 63,830,508 of record NC_082661.1, read on the forward strand.
TTGCTGACTTAAAGCTGTATAACCTGTTGGGTTCCTTTTTCAAATGATGCTTCTTACGCTACAAAGTGAGTATTGTTTTTTCTGCAACGCCTTTGTAAGAGGAAGTAAATCCTATGTTCATTATTGTAGCTCCCACTGATGAAGTATGATTTGGACCACGATAGTTTAACCCTACAGGTTCTTAACAAGTTTAACATCTCCATGTTACCTCTAATCCATGTTATTTCCTTTTCACATCTTGCAAGCAGGAAGGAGTGGACTTTAGGCACTGGATTTTATTTATAGAAATGTGATTGTAATTTCTTAACTGCATTTGCTCTTATAGCCTTTAATGTTAAAGGTTTTCTTTTTTATTTCAGAAGCGGAAGTGTCAGAACAATCCACAGGTATAACTCATCTTCCTCCTGAGGTAATGCTGTCAATTTTCAGTTATCTTAATCCTCAAGAATTATGTCGATGCAGTCAAGTAAGCACTAAATGGTCTCAGCTGGCAAAAACTGGATCACTTTGGAAACATCTTTACCCTGTTCATTGGGCCAGAGGTAGGTAAATGGGATGCTTAGTTTGTTTTAAAAATATTTCAATCTATTTTTTTTAAGTATATACTCATAGACATTAATAAGTAAGGCCAGGGAGGGAGACTCTGAAAGGTTGACTAAAAACAGGTTTCATAGTTAGATTATATGTCTTTGTATACATTTTTTAAAAGCTAACAATTCTGAAGTATTCATGAGTGAATTACGTGATGTGTGCAATTTCCTTTCAAATAATTAGGAAAAAATAGTTGGGGTTGGAACGAAAAATAATTGGCAAAATGTTGATAATTGTTTTTTCTTAATAAACTTATTTTATTTTATTTATTTTTGGCTGCGTTGGGTCTTCGTTGCTGTTTGCGGGCTTTCTCTAGTTGTGGCAAATGGGCTACTCTTCATTGTGGTGCATGGGCTTCTCATTGCAGTGGCTTCTGTTGTGGAGCACGGGCTCTAGGCGCACGGGCTTCAGTAGTTGTGGCTTGCGGGCTCTAGAGTGCAGGCTCAGTAGTTGTGGCACACGGGCTTAGTTGCTCTGCAGCATGTGGGATCTTCCCAGACCAGGGCTTGAACCTGTGTCCCCTGCATTGGCAGGCAGATTCTTAACCACTGTGCCACCAGGGAAGCCCCGATAATAGTGAAGATAGGTGATGAGTACATAGGGGTTCATTATGCTACTTGTTTAATGCTGCTTATTCCTACTTTTGACTATATTTGTAATTTTCCATAAGAAAACATTAAAAATAAAATTAATAGGTTGTCAGAAGAGCTTTAACTAATTAGATGAGTATTTTAAAAATATAAAATAAATTCTATAAAATTTAAAGATGAGGTACTGTTATGTTTCCCTTTTGATAGTAGCTCAAGATAACTGAATGTATTTTTGTCTTCAGCATATTTTTTTGTGATTAGTAATGCCTCATTCTATAAATTACAATTTCATATTAGTTAATTTCATTGTGGTAAGTTAGTTTTACATGTGAACAGTTAAAGAAAATTTTGCTTTCCTGAGCATATAATGCAGTCATGGGATAAATACAACTAATATGGCATATGTTCTTCTGTCACTGAATTAAAAGTTTTTCTAGGTGAGTACCTCAAATTTCACATTAATTTTTTTTAGTTTTTTATAATTTGTCACTTTGACATGGAAATATATATTTTTTACATAATTAAAGTGTGAGTCTGATTTAAAAATAGTTTTATTTTTTATATCAATATGTAGCACTTTTAAATAAGCTTTTGTTAGATATATAATATTTTTTTCATGAAGCTATTTGGAGTATTGGGTAGACGTATATGATCCAAATGATTAGAATTATTATTTTTATATGGAATAATTTTTCTTATTGTAGGATAATATATTAAGTGAAAAGTCAGATAAGGCAAGTATGGATATATCACATACTTTTTTATTAGCTGTATTTTTTTGATTATGAAGAATTACTTATTAGGTAGTAATACATAATTAGGTTCTGTTTGATATAAAGATGAAATATGATAATGCTATGCTAGATTCTGTGAAGTTAACCAGATATTAAATATGCTGCTTTTTTTTCTGTTTTTAATATGCTTAAACAAAAAGTTCCAATAAAAATGGTTGTAATTTAATTTATTTATGGTATTTGTTTCCTGTGATTCTTGATCACAATTGATTTGACCCCCTGCAGGGGATGTTTTGAAATGCCGGTGGAGGCATTTTTGTCCGATCTTGGAGTATTACACTGGCATCCAGGGGGTAGAGGCCAGGGTTACTGCTAAACACCCTGCAATGCACAGGGAAGCACTCCACAACAAAGAATTACCCAGCCCCGAATATCAATGGTGTTAAGGTTGAGGAGCCCTCACTTATATGTAATGTTAGGAATTCAATAAATTAATTCTGCATTGTCTTGCACTTCACAATCATGTAATTTAATCGCAGCATATTCTCCAGGATCTTTAAATTTATGGTTTAGCTTTACCTTAATCTTTCCCTTTTTCTGTTCCCACCTACTTCTGAATTGCTAATTCACTACTGAGCAGAAAGTCTTGCTTCCTTTTGTTTATTAGCAATTGTCTTAATGGGGATATTGCTGGAGCCAGTGTGAAGCCACAGTAGGGAAAAAGGTTAGGTTGTTTTCAGTGATTTCTGAAATTTCTTAAGACTGTTGATAATTATTTTTCATAGTTTTTTGGTATGTCTGAAATTGAATTCTGTGCTTATTTAAATGTAATTTTTTAAACCACAATTGTTTCTAACAATAGGTGGCTCATTGTGTATGGCTCACATATTTTTTGTGTGCAGACATTTTTGTTATAAATAGGTTATTTTTTTGTAATGGTAGCCGATCTAATCTTATTTTGTTCATTTTGTTTATTTGTTGAGTAGGTGACTGGTATAGTGGTCCTGCAACTGAACTTGATACTGAACCTGATGAGGAATGGGTGAAAAATAGAAAAGATGAAAGTCGTGCTTTTCAGGAGTGGGATGAAGATGCCGATATAGATGAATCTGGTAAGCTGTGTCTGGGATTAAAATTGTTACATGGTGCTTTAATAATTACTGTTACATTTAACAAGTACTTAGGTGCTAGGATTTATGTATTTTGTGTTTTCTAAAAAAACTGGTGTTTTTAAGCCTACTACTTTTTAAACTTTCACGGAATAGTAAGCGTATTTAAAATTCTGTTTAAAGTAATTTTTAAATGTGTGTAGGCTTGTTTCCCATATGTTTTTTTAAATAGATTTATTTATTTATTTGTTTGTTTGTTTGTTTTTATTTTTGGCTGCGTTGGGTCTTCGTTGCTGCCCGCGGGCTTTCTCTAGTTGCAGTGAGCGGGGGCTGCTCTTCGTTGCGGTGCACGGGCTTCTCACTGCGGTGGCCTCTCTTGTTGCGGAGCATGGGCTCTAGGTGTGCGGGCTTCAATAGTTGTGGTGCGTGGGCTCAGTAGTTGTGGCTCATGGGCTCTAGAGCACAGGCTAAGTAGTTGTGGCACACGGGCTTAGTTGCTCCACGGCATGTGGGATCTTCCTGGACCAGGGCTCGAACCCGTGTCCCCTGCATTGGCAGGCGGATTCTTAACCACTGCACCACCAGGGAAGCCCTCCCATATGTTTTTATATTTATTTAAATGCTTTAAAAAATCAGAAAATGATGGCTGTTTTCCTTATTGAAATAATATACATTCATTATAGTGCTATTCAGTTTACAGTGTGTTTTTAGGGCCACTTCATTTGATCAGCTCAGTAGTATATATTGAGTTGTCTGTGGCCCAGAGGAAGGAGCATAAAGCTATTGAACCTGTTTATTAATTTGTACACAGTCATGCCACTTGCCTCACATGGTGGTTATAGAATTAAGAAGTAATATATATGAAAATTCTTTGTAAATGGTAAGGGATTATATAAGCTAGTGTAGCCATTCATTAAGCACCGTGGGAGAATTCAAGGGTGATGAAGACTATCCCTACCCTCAAAGAACTCACAAAAGGGAGAATTTAGAATACATGATTCTTAATCAAGGTAACGTATTGGAAAATGCTGTAATAGAGGTGCAGAAAGATGCTGTTTGGGAATATGGAGGAGAAAGACACAAATTCTACCTTAGATGTTACTTTAGATAATGATTATTAAAAGATGATGAAAATAGTAAAAAAAAAAAATTAATAAGATATTCTTCTGCTTCGTAAAACTGAACCTGTAGGAATTTTTTATTTATAAGTTGCCCACTTATAGTAAGCTGGTCTGGCAAAAGAACTAAACTTGTGGAAAGTAAGGAATATAAATACAAAGATTATTGTTTTAGCAGCAAGTTTAGTTTTTATGAAATGAAGGTGCAAAACACCTTGATATAGTTTTAAATGTTTGGAAGGTGTCATATAAGGAGGAGGTCTATTCCAGTTAGACTTGGTGATTTGCTTATCCTGTGGCAGGCATTTTCTGGGCATGAGGTTAATAGTGAACAAAATGGAAAAAAAAAATCCTTGGCTTTGTTTAGCTTAAAATTTGGAGGGGGAGGCAGACAGTAAAGACAGGCAAAATATATACTGTATTAGATAGTGTTAAGTGCTGTGGAGAATAATAAAGGAAAAGCGTGCCAGGAAGAGAGGAAAGAAGTTAACCATTTTCAATAGATTGAGTAGTTAAGGTCCCTTGAGAAATTTGAGCAAAGACCTCAAGGAGTTAAGTCTTTACTCAGATGTCACCTTAGGGAAGACTTGATTTATCCATTGTAAAAAATCAATTCATAATACCTGTGTTGAGTTATAAAGGCTTTATCAAACTTATAATGTGTTTATCTCAGCACTTAAAGATAGACAAAGAGACGGCTGCTGTTGTTTTCTTTCATATTGAGAGGGAAAGGTTAAGGTTATAATGATGGAGCCTTTCTAAGGTAATATATCTGTTTAGCTGTTTAGTGTATCTAAGAGTAAACTTTGGATCTGTCATCTATGTTAGTGCTTTTTCAGCTTAGCTGTCTTTACTAGTCTTGTAGAGAAGTTATTATTCTTCATAGGATGTTTAGTTTTCTTTTTTTTAGGATTTCACAGTAAACAGTACACATTTAGATAGAGAGAGCCACAGAAACAAAAGAATCATTTGGAAATAAAATTGTAGTAGAATAAATAGGGTTCACTAAAAGTCACTTTTATCCCTGTATTTCACATATATGTCTAACTAAAGGAGGAATTTAGAATAATATCTGTAAACATGGGAACAGTCAAAAAGTCAGAATTATTGTTTCTATTTATATTCCTTTTGTCAGCTACACTCAGTTTTGTTTTAAATGAGACTTCCTCAGCTTATCCTGTTAAACTGTTTTATGTTTGGAGACATTTGAGTTAGGTCTTCAGGTAAGCAAAAAAGCAATAGGATCCTGAGAAAGGGAGAAAATTATTAGTTCATTCTTTTTGGTGTAGTGTGTTTTTTTTCTTATATCAAATTGGAGTTTGTAGGGTTTTTTTTTTTTTACTTGTTACAGTAGTGCATCCTGTTATACACATCTAAACTCTATAGAAGTTATTAAGCAGAAAACAAAAGCCATAATCATTTTTAATTTCTTAAAAATTCTAAGGTACTTTTCTTTGCTTGATTCGTTATGACCAGCCTAACTTAATTGTTTCAAATCTCTTCTAGCTCTGTGTCCCTTTTATTGATATTTATGTAAAATAATGAATGACACTTTTTATTATTTTTATTATGGTTCATTTTCCTCTTGATATCCTGTATTCTCTTGAAGAACTTATACTATTCTTCAAGTAGTCAAAGTTTTTTCCCAAATTTTTTTGGTGCCTGAAACTGGAGTTATTTTTATCTTCCCTCTGATAATTAGCTTGAGAAGAAAATTACCTTCAACCTTGAAGCATGTTAAAAAATTCTTCCTTTCATTCCCATTTAAACCTTTTTTCTTTTTCTTTTGTCTCTTTTTAGTTGATGTCAGACCTGTTAATATAAATATTAAGTCCTGGCGAATGAGAACTTGTCCATTTAATTTGCATATATAGGGGAGGTTAAAAGGAGAGCAAAAAGTATTTCATATTTAATGATTTGGTGATTCCTTGAGTAGCCTGATCATAATTAGTGTATCAAGTTCTTAGACTTTTGAATTCATTTTACAGAAGAGTCTGCAGAGGAATCGATTGCCATCAGCATTGCACAAATGGAAAAACGTTTACTCCATGGCTTAATTCATAATGTTCTACCGTATGTTGGTACTTCTGTAAAAACTTTAGTATTAGCGTACAGCTGTGCAGTTTCCAGCAAAATGGTATGTATAAATTAGCACTAGTTTGGGTATTAAGAAAAAGTAGCAATGATCTACATTTTGTTTGCTTATTCCTGAGTTTAATTAAAAAAAAAATAACAGTTTACCCATGAGTGTACTTTCCCATGGGTAGGCATACACTGCTAATTTCCATCTTTTTTCATTTCAGTTCTCATAGTAATCTTTGTACATAGATATCATTGTCTTCACATTATAGAAAAGGAAACATAGACTGAGAGATTAAACAGTTTATTTAGTTTCACAGATGTTAAGTGATCAAGCCCAGTTTTATATGATTCTTTATAATGTGTAAGGCATGGTAAGACGGGCAGGTGAAATTAAATCACGGTTTTATAAAAGACTATCTTGTGATATCCTACATTAGAATCTCCTTGGGTATTCCTTAAGAATGTAAATTTCCTGGGTCTAATCTTAGAATTACTAAAACAGATTTTCTGGGATTTCATCACAATATATATTTGTAAGGCAGAATTGAAGTGATTTTGACATGCAGAAAAGTGTGAGAACCACTGGATATATTACTTACTAAAAGTTATATATTACTTAGTAAAAGTTATGTCTCTAACCTAACTAAATTCTGCAGATCTTCACAGTGACTTTTTTTTCCCTCTTAGGTTAGGCAGATTTTAGAGCTTTGTCCTAACTTGGAGCATTTGGATCTTACCCAAACTGACATTTCAGATTCTGCATTTGACAGGTTAGTTATTTTTGAATATATAAATTTAATGATTTCTTAACTATGAATCAGTAGAACTGTTCTGTAGTTTTTCATTAACATAATTGCAGTTTAATCATACTATTACTTTCTACTATCAGATTTTGGTCATGTTATGGTAATAGCACCCTCCAATTCTTTGCTCTTGTCCTTAGGTCCCAGCTGATTCAAAACTTACATATGTATCATCCTGTCACCTTTATAATCTTGTACTGTGTCTAGGCTTTTGAGCCTTGCTGTGTAACCATGTAGCTTGGTACTGTGTTTTAAAGAAGTTTTCATTTTCACTTGGGCTCCCAGTACCATTTGGCAAAGCTCCCTCTTCATAGTTATTCTAAAATTCTAACACTTTCTTCAAGCAACCCGCAGATTTTATTTCTTTGGATGCTGCTACTTTCCTTCTTATTCTACCTTTCCCTGCTGTTTCCCACCCTAGCATTTATATCAGCACCTCTTTTCCAATTTCAGAGGGAGAAATGTATTCTTCTCTGGCTAAGGCTAATTCTCTACCAATTCCTAGAGCTTGTTCTTCTGGATCTTTCTCCTCTAATTATTATTTTCTTTCTTTCATGTGTGTACAGCCTTTCCTCTATTGGTTATTTTTCAGGATGAAAAACAGTCTCTCCCTTCCATACCCTTCTCCTTTCCTGCTCTTCTTTTGGGTTAGCAATACTCTTAGTTCCTAATTACTCGTATTGTCTTTTCATATTCCTAGCATTTAAAGTAGTGCCTAACAACAGATATTCAGTAAATGATTGATTATATTAGATTTAAAATCTTTCTTGTAGTTTCCATTTACTTACGTATAATCAAATGCTTTTGAAGAATTTAACAATATCCACTAATAGTCTTGTTACCTCTTAATTATAGTTGGTCTTGGCTTGGTTGCTGCCAGAGTCTTCGGCATCTTGATCTATCTGGATGTGAAAAAATCACAGATGTGGCTCTAGAGAAGATTTCTAGAGCTCTTGGAATTTTGACGTCTCATCAGAGTGGCCCTTTGAAAACTTCAACAAGCAAAATTACTTCGACTACCTGGAAAAATAAAGACATTACCATGCAGTCCACCAAGCAGTATGCTTGTTTGCACGATACAACTAACAAGGGCCTCGGAGAAGAAATAGATAATGAACACCCCTGGACTAAACCTATTTCTTCTGAAAATTTCACTTCTCCTTATGTGTGGATGTTAGATGCTGAAGATTTGGCTGACATTGAAGATGCTGTAGAATGGAGACATAGAAATGTTGAAAGTCTTTGTGTAATGGAAACAGCATCCAACTTTAGTTGTTCCTCCTCCGGTTGTTACAGTAAGGATATTGTTGGACTAAGGACTAGTGTCTGTTGGCAGCAGCATTGTGCTTCTCCAGCCTTCGCGTATTGTGGTCATTCATTTTGTTGTACAGGAACAGCTTTAAGAACTATGTCAGCACTCCCGGAGTCTTCTGCATTGTGTAGAAAAGCATCAAGGACTAGATTGCTTAGGGGAACAGACTTAATTTACTCTGGGAGTGAAAAAACTGATCAAGAGACTGGGCGTGTACTTCTGTTTCTCAGTCTGTCCGGATGTTACCAGATCACAGACCATGGTCTCAGGTAAGTAATTTGTTGCAGAGTATTAGGAAATGGACATGTTTTCATTCTCAAATGGAGTGGAAAATTTTGAATCTAAGTCATTCCTTTCAGCTGATTTATTTAACCGAAAGAGTTAACCACTTCAAAGAGTTGTCCTACTTCAAAATTTTGGAACGATACAACTTCAGCATGAAGTTTCAGTCAGTTCAATTCCTTTGTAATGTGGAAGAACATAAATTTAAAAGTTTAATAAATACTTACAATAAATACATGCAACACATTTTCTAAGGTGCTTTAGTGGATGTAAAGATGAATAAGATACAGTTTTTACCCTCTAGGACTTGTAACAGAGAAGAAAATATGTATACTATATTCTGTGTATTATTTGTGTACATCCTTTAAGGGATATTGAGTTAAAGATTCTATGGGGATCAAAGGAGAGAGAGAGAGACTTCTCATCCAATTGCAGCAAATGATCAGAAAATGTTATGAAGAGGGGCTTCCCTGGCGGTCCAGTGGTTAAGACTTCGCCTTCTGATGCAGGGGGTGTGGGTTCGATCTCTGTTCGGGGAGCTAAGATCCCACATGCCTCGTGGCCAAAAAACCTAAACGTAAAACAGAAGCAATATTGTAACAAATTCAATAAAGACTTTAAAAATTGTCCACATCAAAAAAAATTTTTTTAATCTTTAAAAAAAAAAAGATAAAATAAAATGTAATGAAGAGGTAGCCCTTAATTGAACCTTGAAGATAGATGAAGGATTTTGATAGGTGGCAGAGGGAGAAGAGACCATTCCAAGCAGTAGGGATCATTTGAGCCCACAGTAAAGCACTGTTTAACTGTTGTTAGGGTATTTTGTTGTTATGGTTGTTCTCAGCGTTAATAATTGTTTGATTATCTATGACATGAGCCTTCAGAAATTGATTTTATGTTTTCTCTTTTACCCTGTAATAGACTTGAATTTTACTAGGGCTCCTTAATAATGGGGTGTCAGGCATGTTAAACAACAAAAATTCATCCAACATAAACCCTATTACCCTCTCTTGTCTTTTAAGTGTGATCTTTAGCAGATTAAATTGAACTCAGTGGGGGATGTTCAGAGGAGTATTCCCATTTGGTTGTAGAGAAAGATGTGTATTGGGGAATAGTGGGGAATAAGGCTATGACAGAGTTTGAATTCAGGGAAGAATTTATTTGGGGAATGGGGAACACAGGAACTATCTTACTTGATATTATTTGGACTGGTAGCTTATCAAAAAAGCTGCAGTCTGAGTGCAGCTCAGATTTTAAAAGTGCAACTCCTTTTAATCAGATTATCTTGAAGGAGTCTTTCTTAATCATTTAAATATTTATTGAGCATCTGTTGTATGACTTGCCCTCTTCTAAATGCTAGGGATCCAGAAAAAATGACTCAAATTTCCTGCTCTCATAGAGTTTATAATCTAATGGTAGAAATAAGACAACAAAGATGTAATATCAGACTGGATGTTCTGAAGATAAGTGAAATATGTTTATGGGGTACAGAATACAGAGAATGCTCCTTCACATTTGATGGACAGGAAAGGCCTTGAAAAGAAGCATTTTTTTGAGTAGAGATTGGGATGAAGTTAGTGAATTTTGTGTGCATTTCCTGGGAGAGAAGCTAAGGAAATCGAAACTACAAATTTGATTTTTAGAAACCGCTTTCTTCTTGCATTTATTCCGTTGGTTTAAAAAGTATTTCAGTTAACTTAAGTTCAGCTGGTGTTCAGGTTTGAGAACAAATACAACTTGTGCAAGCATTCACCTCAACTTGGGGGAACAGAGTTGCTAGTTGGGAGTATTCTGTGTATCCTTCTGTAATAGTCATGTTTTATTCAGGGATGGATAGCATGAATTTTGGCAAGTTGGTTATGGGCTTGTTAAAAGAGCATTCACTGTAAAAATGTAGGTTGAAAATCAAAGTTTTAAACTAGATTGAAGTCATAGGGAACATATAGTGTAGTGTGTAGTCTTCATGCAGCATTACCTGGTTTTCACAGGAATGAAATAAAATAAATTTTGGCTGTCATTGAGTAGAAATAGCCTGTTTAAATTTTCAGCCTTCTTTGGCCCCCTCACGTTGCCATTATTGTTTCGGTACAAACTGTTCCTTTTCTCCTTGAATCCAAGGAAACTGCTCTTGAATCTTTTGCAGATAGCATGTATCGTTGGGTCTTACAGTCAAACATTCTGTCATTTAATCTTTCGGTTTCACAATAAGCATTTAATGTAATTACTGATAGGTTAAATTTATGCTTACCATCTTACTGTTTGTTTTCCCCCTGTTTCTCTTTTCTTTATTCTTGTTTTGTGTTTTCCTGACTTGTTTTGGATTTATTAAGTATGGGTTGGCCAAAAATTTCCTTTGGTTTTTAAGTAAAAATAAAATAACATTTTTCATTTTCACCAAGAATGTTATGGAACAACATATTCACTGTTTTGTTCCACCACCTTCTGCCATTTTTGAGGCAACTTCATAATTCCATCTTCCCAAAACTTTTTATCTTTTTGAGCAAAGAACTGTTCCAGGTGCCTTTTACAGTCTTCCAGGGAATTGAAATTTTTTCCATTGAGAGAATTTTGTAAAGACCGAACAAAATAAATGGAAATCCGAAGGTGCAATGTCTGGTGAATACAGCAGATGAATCAGAACTTCCCAGCCAAGCTGTAACAGTTTTTGCTTGGTCATCAAAGAAACATGCGGTCTTGTGTTACCCTGATGGAAGATTATGCATTTTCTGTTGACTAATTCCTGACGCTTTTTGTTGAGTGCTGCTTTCGGTTGGTCTAATTGGGAGCAGTACTTGTTAGAATTACCTTTTGGTTTCTGGAAGGAGTTCATAGTAGAGGACTCTGTTCCAGTCCCACCATATACACAACATCACCTTCTTTGGGTGAAGACCGGCCTTTGTTGTGGTTGGTGGCAGTTCATTTTGCTTGCCCCACGATCTCTTCCATTCCACATTATTGTACAGTATCCACTTTTCATCGTCTGTCACAATTTGTTTCAAAATGGAACGTTTTTGTTACGTTTCACTAGAGAATTGCATGTGGAAATACAGTCAAGAAGGTTTTCTTCACTTAACTTATGTGGAAGCCAAACATCAGAGCGATTAACATAACCAAGCTGGTGCAAATGATTTTCAGTGCTTGATTTGGATATTTTGAGTATGTCGGCTATCTCCTGCATGGTATAATGTTGATTGTTCTCAGTGAATGTCTTCATTTGGTAGCTATCAACCTCAACTGGTCTACTTGACTGTGGAGCATCATCCAGCAAGAAATTCCAGCATGAAACTTCGCAAACCACTTACAGTTTCGATCAGTCACAGCACCATCTCCATACACTGCACAAATCTTTTTTTCGTGTTTCAGTTGCGTTTTCACCTTTCTTGAAATAAGAAAGCATAATATGTCGAAAATGTTGCTTTTTCTTCCATCTTCAATTTTTAAGTGGCTACACAAAAATTCACTAGTTTTGATAAGTTTTTTTTTACATGCACACTGATATGACAGCTGTCACAAAACAGTCTAACAAAATTGTTTTAAATGAACTTAAATACAACTAAGCCCAACTAAAGCCATCTTACGGGAAAAAAGAACGAACTTTTTGGCCAACCCAGTACTTTTTAGTATCTGTTTTATCTCTACTCTTGTTTAGTATATCATTTAGTGTTTGCTTTAGGGTTTGTATGTACCTTGTAAATAAAATTTTGGTAAAATGTACAAACCACAAAGGTTACCATATTAACGATTTTTTCTTAAATTTTATTTTATTTTTCTAAACAGCAGGTTCTTACTGGTTATCCATTTTATACATATTAGTGTATCTGTGTCACTCCCAATCTCCCAGTTCATCCCACCACCCCCCCCACGCCAGTTTCCCCCCTTGGTGTCCATGTTTGTTCTCTGCATGTGTGTCTCTATTTCTGCCCTGAAAACCGGTTCATCTGTACCATTTTTCTAGGTTCCACATATATGCGTTAATATATATTTGTTTTTCTCTTGCTGACTTACTTCACTCTGTATGACAGTCTAGATCCATCCACATCTCTACAAATGACTCAGTTTCATTCCTTCTGATGGCTGAGTAATATTCCATTGTATATATATACCACATCTTCTTTATCCATTGGTGTCTCGATTGGCATTTAGGTTGCTTCCGTGTCCTGGCTATTGTAAATAGTGCTGCAATGAACATTGTGGTACATGACTCTTTCTGAGTTATGGTTTTCTCTTGGGTATATGCCCAGGAGTGGGATTGCTGGGTCGTATGGTAATTCTATTTTTAGTTTTTTAAGGAACCTCCATACCGTTCTCCATAGTGGCTGTATCAATTTACATTCCCACCAACAGTGCAAGAGGGTTCCCTTTTCTCCACACCCTCTCCAGCATTTGATGTTTGTAGATTTTCTGATGATGCCCATTCTAACTGGTGTGAGGTGATACCTCATTGTAGTTTTGATTTGCATTTCTCTAATAATTAGTGCTGTTGAGCAGCTTTTCATGTGCTTCTTGGCCATCTGTATGTCTTCTTTGGAGAAATGTCTATTTAGGTCTTCTGCCCATTTTTGGATTGGGTTGTTTGTTTGTTTAATATTGAGCTGCATGAGCTGTTTATATATTTTGGAGATTAATCCTATGTCTGTTGATTCGTTTGCTAATATTTTCTCCCATTCTGAGGGTTGCCTTTTCATCTTGTTTGTAGTTTCCTTTGCTTTGCAAAAGCTTTTAAGTTTCATTAGATCCCATTTGTTTATTTTTGTTTTTATTTCCATTACTCTAGGAGGTGGATCAAAAAAAGATCTTGCTGTGATTTATGTCAAAGTGTGTTCTTCCTATGTTTTCCTCTAAGAGTTTTATAGTGTCTGGTCTTACATTTTGGTCTCTAATCCATTTTGAGTTTATTTTTGTGTATGGTGTTAGGGAGTGTTCTGACTTCATTCTTTTTTTTTTTTTTTTTTTGCGGTACATGGGCCTCTCACTGTTTTGGCCTCTCTCGTTGCAGAGCACAGGCTCCGGACACGCAGGCCCAGCGGCCACTGTCCACGGGCCCAGCCGCTCCGCGGCATGTGGAATCCTCCCAGACCAGGGCACGAACCCGTGTCCCCTGCATTGGCAGGCGAACGCTCAACCACCACGCCACCAGGGTAGCCCCTAATTTCATTCTTTTACATGTAGCTGTCCAGTTTTCCCAGCACCACTTATTGAAGAGACTGTCTTTTCTCCATTGTGTATCCTTGCTGCCTTTGTCATAGATTAGTTGACCATAGGTGTGTGGGTTTATCTCTGGGCTTTCTATCTTGTTCCATTGATCTGTATTTCTGTTTTTGTGCCAGTATCATATTGTCCTGATTACTTTAGCTTTGTAGTATAGTCTGAAGTCAGGGAGTCTGATTCCTCCAGTTCTGTTTTTTTCTCTCAAGACTGCTTTGGCTATTCAGGGTCTTTTGTGTCTCCATACAAATTTAAAAATTTTTTGTTCTAGTTCCATAAAAAACGTCATTGGTAATTTGATAGGGATTGCATTGAATCTGTAGATTGCTTTGGGTAGTATAGTCATTTTCACAATATTGATTCTTCCAATCCAAGAACATGGTATATCTCTCTATCTGTTGGTATGATATTTAATTTCTTTCATCAGTGTCTTATAGTTTTCTGCATACAGGTCTTTTGTCTCCCTAGGTAGGTTTATTCCTAGGTATCTTATTCTTTCTGTTGCAGTGGTAAATGGAAGTGTTTCCTTAGTTTCTCTTTCAGATCTTTCATCATTAGTGTATAGGAATGCAAGAGACTTCTGTGCATTAATTTTGTATCCTGCAACTTTACCAGATTCATTGATTAGCTCTAGTAGTTTTCTGGTAGCCTTTTTAGGATTCTCTATGTATAGTATCGTGACATCTGCAAACAGTGACAGTTTTACTTCTTCTTTTCCAATTTGTATTCCTTTTATTTCTTTTTCTTCTCTGATTGCCCTGGCTAGGACTTCCAAAGCTATGTTGAATAATACTGGTGAGAGTGGACATCCTTGTCTTGTTCCTGATCTTAGAGGAAGTGCTTTCAGTTTTTCACCATTGAGAACAATGTTTGCTATGGGTGTGTCATATATGGCCTTTATTATGTTGAGGTAAGTTCCCTCTATGCCCACTTTCTGGAGAGTTTTGATCATAAATGGGTGCTGAATTTTGTTAAAAGCTTTTTCTGCATCTATTGAGATGATCATATGCTTTTTCTTCTTCAGTTTGTTAATATGGTGTATCACATGGATTGACTTGCGTATATTGAAGAATCCTTGCAGAACTGGGATAAATCCCACTTGATCATGGTGTATGATCCTTTTAATGTGTTGTTGGATTCTGTTTGCTAGTATTTTGTTGAGGATTTTTGCATCTATATTCATCAGTGATATATTTCTGTAATTTTCTTTCTTTGCCAGGTAGAGTAATCTTGGCTGTAGGTTCTTTCCTTTCATCACTTTAAGTATATCATGCCACTCCCTTCTGGCTTGTAGAGTTTCTGCTGAGAAATCAGCTGTTAACCTTATGGGAGTTCCCTTGTATGTTATTTGTCATTTTTCCCTTGCTGCTGTCAGTAATTTTTCTGTGTCTTTAATTTTTGCCAATTTGTTTACTATGTGTCTCATCATGTTTCTCCTTGGGTTTATCCTGCCTGGGAGTCTCTGTGCTTCCTGGACTTGGGTGGCTATTCCTTTCCCATGTTAGGGAAGTTTTCGACTATAATCTCTTCATATATTTTCTCGGGTCCTTTCTCTCTCTCTTCTCCTTCTGGAACCCCTATAATGTGAATGTTATTGCATTTATTAATGTTGTCCCAGTGGTCTCTTAGGCTGTTTTCATTTCTTTTCATTCTTTTTTCTTTCTTCTGTTCTGTGGCAGTGAATTCCACCATTCTGTCTTCCAGGTCACTTATCCGTTCTCCTGCCTCAGTTATTCTGGTATTGGTTGTTTCTAGTTCCTTTTTCATTTCAGTTATTGTATTGTTTATATCTGTTTGTTCTTTAATTCTTCTACGTCTTTGTTAAACATTTCTTGCATCCTCTCGATCTTTGCCTCCATTCTTTTTCCGAGGTCCTGGATCATCTTCACTATCATTATTCTGAATTCTTTTCAGGAAGGTTACCTATCTACACTTCATTTAGTTGTTTTTCTGGAGTTTTATCTTGTTCCTTCATCTAGTACGTAGCTCTCTGCCTTTTCATCTTGTCTGTCTTTCTGTGAATGTGGTTTTTGTTCCACAGGCTGCAGGATTGTAGTTCTTCTTGCTTCTGCTGTCTGCCCTCTGGTGGATGAGGCTGTCTTAGAGGGTTTTGCAAGTTTCCTGATGGGAGGGACTGGTGGTGGGTAGAGCTGGCTGTTGCTGTGGTGGGGAGAGCTCAGTAAAACTTTAATCCGGTTGTCTGCTGATGGGAGGGGCTGGGTTCCCTCCCTGTTGGTTGTTTGGCCTGAGGCGACCCAGCACTGGAGCCTACCCAGGCTCTTTGCTGGGTCTGAAGGCAGACTCTGGGAGGGCTCATGCCAAGGAGTACTTCCCAGAACTGCTGCCAGTGTCCTTGTCCTCATGGTGAGACACAGCCACCCCCCGCCTCTGCAGGAGACCCTCCAACACTAGCAGGTAGGTCTAGTTCAGTCTCCTGTGGGGTCACTGCTCCTTCCCCTGGGTCCCGATACGCACACTATTTTGTGTGTGGCCTCCAAGAGTGGGGTCTCTTTCCCCTGTTGCTGTTGAAGTCCTGCAGTCAAATCCTGCTAGCCTTCAAAGGCTGGTTCTCTGGGAATTCCTCCTCCTGTTGCTGGACCCCGAGGTTGGGAAGCGTGACTTGGGGCTCAGAACCTTCACTCCAGTGGGTGGACTTCTGTGGTATAAGTATTCTCCAGTTTGTGAGTCACCCACCCAGCAGTTACGGGATTTGATTTTATTGTGATTGCAACCCTCCTTCTATCTCATTGTGGCTTCTCCTTTGTCTTTGGATGTGGGATATCTTTTTTGGTGAGTTCCAGTGTCTTCCTGTCAGTTATTTTCAGCAGTTAGTTGTGATTCCGGTGCTCTCTCGAGGGGGAGTGAGAGCATGTCCTTCTATTCTGCCATCTTGAACCAGTCCTCCCATTTTAACGACTTTTAAGTGTACAACTCAGTGGCACTCTTGAGTTCACAGTGTTGTATAACATGCAAACATTTCCAAAACTTTTTCAGCACTCACAACAGAAAGTGTAACTATCAAGCAGTAACTGCTTACTCTTCCAACCCTCCCGGGCTCCCTACTGTTTTACTTTGTGTCTCTATGTATTTGCATCATTTATACAACATAGATACGTCATGTAAGGGGAAACATACAATACTTGTCCTCTCTGTCTGGCTTATTTCACTTAGCATAATGTATTCAAGGTTCATTCATGATGTAGAATGTATCAGAAGTTCATTCCTTATTATAGCTGAATAATATTCTGTATTTATGTATCACATTTTGTTTATCCGTTTGTCATTGATGTCATCATCGATAGGCACTTGGATTGTTCTCCCTTTTAGCTGTTGTGAATAATGCTGCTGTGAATATTGGCATACAAGTATTTGAGTCCTTGTCATTTTTTCTTTAATTTCTTTAGCAGTGTTTTGCAGTTTTCAGTGTACAAGTCTTTTGCCTTAGTTAATTCTTAAGTATTTTAATTTTTTTGATGCTATTTTAAATGGAATTTTCTTAATTTCTTTCTCAGATTGTTCATTGCTAGCATATAGAAATATAACTGATTTTTAAAAAATTAATTTATGTATTTTTGGCTGTGTTGGGTCTTCGTTGCTGCACGTGGGCTTTGTCTAGTTGTGGGGAGCAGAGGCTACTCTTCGTTGCATTGCGCAGGCTTCTCACTGTAGTGGCATTTCTTGTTGCAGAGAATGGGCTTCAGTAGTTGCGGTGCACAGGCTTAGTTGCTCTGCAGCATGTGGGATCTTCCCAGACCAGGGCTTGAACCCGTGTCCCCTGCTTTGGCAGGCGGATTCTTAACCACTGCACAACCAGGGAAGTCCCCTAATGTTCATTTCTTACATGGGTAATTTGAGTCCTCTTTTTTTCTTAGTTATACTAACTAAATGTTTGTCAGTTTTTGATGATCTTTTCCAAGAAACAAAGTTACTTTCTATGAGTTCAACCTTTTAAAATTTATTAAGCCTTTTTTTTGTGGCCAAACGTGGTCTGAGTATTCCATGTGCACTTGAGAAGAATGTGTATTCTGCTGTTTTTAACTGGAATGTTCTCTATATGTTTGGTAGGACTAATCTGTTAATAGTGTAGTTCAAGTTCTCTATTTCCCTCTTGATCTTCTGTCCACTTGTTCTATCCATTATTGAAATTGGGGTATTGTATTTCTGACTATTTTTGTAGGACTTTTCATTTTTCCCTTTAGTTCTATCAATTTTGTATTATATATTTTGGGGCTCTGTTGTTAAGTGTGTATATGTTCTCAGTTTTTTTTTAATCTTGGTGGGGTACACCTTTTACCAATATATAATATCCTAATACCCTTTGCCTTTTGTAAACATTTAAAAATTTAAAGTCTTTTTTGTTTCGCAGTATTATAGCCACTCTTGCTCTGTTTTTGTTACCTTGTTTTTTTGGCCTCACTGTGTGGCATGCACAATCTTAGTTCCCTGACCAGGGATTGAACCTGTGCCCCCTGCAGTGGAAGCATGGAGTGTTAACCACTTGACTGCCAGGGAGCTCCCCCCTTTTGGTTACTTTTTGCTTGGAGTATCTTTTCTCATGCTTTTACTTTTAACCTCTTAGTGTTCTTGCATCTAAAGTGAGGTCTCTAAGAAAGAGTATATAGATGGATCATGTTTTTAAAATTCTGAAGTTTAAAAATTTTTAATATAGTCTGTTAATCTCTGCTTTTCAGGAGGAGAATTTGATGGATTCATTTTTAAAGTAATTACTGATAAAGGAGACTTTACTTATGCCATTTATCTATTTCTTTTCCTTATGTTTTACATGCTTTTGTTCCTCATTTTCTCAGTGACTTCCTCTTTTTTATGTTTTGTTTTGTTGTAATATACCATTTAATTCCTTTTTTCTCCATTTTCTTTGTTTTTTAAAGTTATTTTTTTAGTTGCTACCTTAGGGATACAATTAACATCTTGAACTTAAAACACCCTAGTTTGACAACCAGCTTAGTTTCAATCATGTACAAATACTCTACTCTTGACATCTCTGTCTCATCTCCTTTATATTGTTATTGGTACAGGTTACATCTTTATACATTGTGTGCCCTTTAAGGTAGATTTATAATTACTGTTTTATGCTTTTGTATATGCATTATTAACTAATTGCTTTCTACCTTCAAACAGTATTATATCACTTCACATAGAATGTAAGAATCTTAAAACAGTAATTGCCTGTTCCCCTCCCCATTCTTTGTGCTGTTTTTGTTATATATTTTATTTCTATATATGTTTTAAACCCCATAATACATTGCTAGTATTTTTTCTTTAAACAATTGTCTTTTTTTTGGCCACGAGGCATGTGGGATCTTAACTCCCCAACCAGGGATTGAACCCGCACCCCCTGTGTTAGAAGGTGAAGTCTTAACCATTGGACTACCAGGGAAGTCCCAAACAATTGTCTTTAGAAAAAAATTAACAAAGAAATCTTATTGCACCTTTTTTGCCATTCTTCATTCTTTTGTGCAGTTTCATGTTTCCATTTGGTATTGTTTTTCTTTTGCCTGCAGAGTACTCTGTAGTTTTTTGTACTGTTAAGTCTTTTGTCAGTAAACTTTGAGCTCTTGTCTGAGAAAGTCTTTATTTCACCTTCATTTTAGAAAGATTTTCACTGTGTATAGAATTCTAAGTTGGTAGTTTTGTTTTAGCACTTTTAAGATGTTACATTGTCTTTCAGCTTGCATCATTTATGAGAATTGTATTACATTTTTATCTTTGTTCTTCCATATATTATGTGTTTTTTCTTTAGCTGCTTTAAAATTTTATTTCTGCTTTTAATGAGTTTGCATATGGTATGCCTTGGTGTGGTTATCTTCATTGTTATCTTGCTTGGGGTTTATTGAGATTCTTGGATATGTTATTCCTAGCTTTCATAAAATTGAAAAACAAAATTCAGCCATTATTTCCTCAAGTACTTTTTCTCTCCTCCCTATTCTCTTACCCCTGCTTCTTGCTGGGACTTCCATGTATGTCAGACTTCTTGGTACTGTACTATAGGTCACTTTAGTGTAATAGTTCCCTGGACTGTGATGACAAAGTACCACAAGCTAGGTGGTTAGAATGATAGAAATTTATTCTCTTAGAGTTCTGGAGATTAGAGTTCTATAATCAAGGCGTTGGCCAAACCATGTTCCCTCTGAAACCTTTAAGGGAGCATCCTTTCTTAACTCTTAAAACCTCTCATAGACCCAGGTGTTGCTTGGCTTGTGGAATTATAACCCCAATCTCTGCCTCAGTCTTCACACGGCCATCTCCTTTTTGTGTCTGTATATCTATGAGTCTTCACATGGCATTATCCGTGTGTGTGTGTGTGTATGTGTGTGTCTAAATATCCCTTTTCTTATGAGGACATCAGTCATATTGGATTAAGGCCCACCCTAATGACCTGATCTTAACTTCATTAAATCTGCAAAGACCGTATTTCCAACTAAAGTCACATTTATGATACTGAGGGTTAAGACTTCAACGTATCTTTTTTTGATGGGGGAGGGAGGGGACACAATTCAAACCATAACACCAGAGCTTTTTTTTTCCTTACTGTTTTTGTTCTTTTTTCTCTTGGTGCTTCATTTTGGTTAATCTGGTTGTTCTTCAAGTCCACTAATTTTTGCAATGTCTAATCACTGCTAATCTCATTCAGTGTATTTTTTATTTCAGATATTGTATTTTTCATCTCTAGAAGTTTCATTTGGTACACTCATGATCCTCCCTGATATATACATATACACACACATATAAGCACATTAATAATGTATGTAAATATATTAAAACATAAAAACATACTAATATATAGACATGTTTTTTGTTTCATTATGTTCATATTTTCTTTTAAATCCTTGAGCATATTTAAAATATGAAATCTGTTTTAAAGTCATTATCTACTAATTTCATCATCTTTATCATTTATTGGTCTGTTTCTATTGATTTTTTTTTTCTGATTCTTTGAGTGTTTAGTAGTTTTTGATTGGATACCAGATAATGTGAATTATACATTGTTGAATTCTGGATTTTGTTCTAGTCTTTTAAAGATTACTACTTTGAATCACTCCCTGGTCTGTATTATTTCTGTAACTTGTATGTATTTCTAAAACTTTTTTTCTTATTGCATGCATTATTAATACTTTGTTTAAGTGTTTCTTTCTTTCTTTGAGGGCAGAGAATGTATTTTGCATTTTACTGTGTAGGCCTGTGCCTGACATACTTGGGTATTGGTGATAAAAAGTAGACTAGAGTGATCTTTCTAGTATGCATTTCTTATTACTTGTTATTACTCCTTTAAGCGTTTCAGTGAGTCTTACTGCCCTTTGGTTAAAGTTCAGATTTTTGGCCCTTGCTTGCCTCTGTAATTTATATCTTGTTACCTTCTTTAAATCTCTTCCTTTTACTTCCTCACATCTTCACCTCTGCCAAAAAAAGAGATAGCAAGTAGGTAAACATAAACATAACACACAAACACACAAAACCATCCTTTCTTTAACCATACTCAGCTATTTTCATTTCCTCCAGGTATACAGGCATACTTTGTTTCATTGTACTTTGCTTTATTGTGCTTTGCAGATAATCGCGTTTTATACAAATTGAAGGTTTGTGGCAACTTTGTATTGAGCAGGTCTGTCAGTGCCATTTTTCTAACGGTATTTGCTTGCTTCACGTCTTTGTGTCACACTTTAATTCTTCAATATTTCAAACTTCCATTATTATTATATTTGTAATGGTGATCTGTGATCAATGATCTCTGATGATACTACTGTAATTGTTTTGGAGTGCCACAAACCATATAAGATGGCAAACTTAATCGATAAATACTGTGTGTGTTCTGACTGCTTCAACTGGCTATTCTCCCATCTCTCTCCATCTTCTCCTGCCACCCTATTTCCTGAGACACAACAGTATTGAAATTAGGCCAATTAATAACCCTACAGTGGCCTCTAAATATTCAAGGAAAATGAGTCACACATCTCTCACTTTAAATCAAAATCTAGAAATGATTAAGCTTAGTGAGGAAGGCACGTCAAAAGCCAAGCAAGATAGGCTGAAAGCTAGGTCTTTTGCACCAAACAGTTAGCCAGGTTGTAAAAGCAAAGGATAAGTTCTTGAAGGAAATTAAAAGTGCTACTCCACTGAACACATGAATGATAAGAAAGCAAAACAGCCTTTTTACTGATAAGGAGAAAGTTTTAGTGGTCTGGATAGAAGATCAAACTAGCCACAGTATTCTTTTAAGCCAAAGCCTAATTCACAGCAAGACCCTAATAACTCTCTTCAGTTCTGTGAAGGCTGAGGTGAGGAAGCTGCAGAAGAAAAGTTGGAAGCGAGCAGAGGTTGGTTCATGAGATTTAAGGAAAGAAGCCATATCATAAAAGTGCAAGGTGAGTACAGAGGAGAAGTCAGTGCCTGGCTTCAAAGGACAGGCTGACTCTTTTGTTAGGGGTTAATGCAGCTGGTGACTTTGTTGAAGCCAGTGCTTATTTACCATTCTGAAAATCCTAGGGCCCTTAAGAATGATGCTAAATCTACTCTGCTTGTGCTCTGTAAATGAAACCACAAAGCCTAGATGGCAGCACATCTGTTTACAACATGATTTACTGACTTTTTTTTTTTTTTGCGGTACGCGGGCCTCTCACTGTTGTGGCCTCTCCCGTTGTGGAGCACAGGCTCTGGACGCACAGGCTCAGCGGCCATGGCTCACGGGCCTAGCCACTCCACGGCATGTGGGATCTTCCCGGACCGGGGCACGAACCCCTGTCCCCTGCATCGGCAGGCGGACTCTCAACCACTGCGCCACCAGGGAAGCCCGATTTACTGACTTTTTAAGCCCACTGTTGAGACCTATTGCTTAGGAAGAAAAAGGTTCCTTTCAAAGTACTGCTCAGAGATAATGTACCTGGTCACCCAAGAGCTCTGATGGAGATGTACCATGAGATTAATGTTTTTTGTTGTTGTTTGTTTTATAAATTTATTTATTTATTTTTTGCTGTGTTGGGTCTTTGTTGCTGTGCATGGGCTTTCTGTAGTTGTGGCGAGCGGGGGCTACTCTTTGTTGCAGTGCGCGGGCTTTTCATTTCAGTGGCTTCTCTTGTTGCAGAGCACAGGCTCTAGGCGTGCGGGCTTCAGTAGTTGGGGCAGATGGGCTCAGTAGTTGTGGCTCGTGGGCTCTAGAGTGCAGGCTCAGTAGTTGTGGTGCACGGGCTTACTTGCTCCATGACATGTGGGATCTTCCCGGACCAGGGATCGAACCCGTGTCCCCTGCATTGGCAGGCGATTCTTAACCACTGCGCCACCAGGGAAGTCCCTGAGATTAATGTTGTTTTCATGCCTGCTAACACAACATCCATTCTGCAGCCCATTGATCCAGGAGGCATTTCAACTTTCAAGTTTTACTATTTAAGAAATACATTTTGTAAGGCTATGTAGCTGCCTTAGGTAGTGATTCCTCTGAGGCAGCTGGGCAAAGTAAATTGAAAACCTTCTTGCAAGAATTCACCATTGTAGATGCGATGAAGAACATTTGTGATTCTTGGGAACATATCAAAATATCAACATTAACAGGATTTTAGAAGAAATTGATTACAACCCTCATGAATGACTTTGAGGGGTTCAAGACTTCACTGGAGGAAGTAACTGCAGATTAGAAATAGCAAGAAAACTAGAATTCAACGTAGAGTATGAAAATGTGACTGAATTACATCTGTGATAAAACTTTAATGGATAAGGAGTTGTTTCTTATGGATGAACAAAGAAAGTGGTTTCTTCCGATGGAATCTACTCCTGGTGAAAATGCTGTGAAGACTGTTGAAGTGGCAACAAAAGATTTAGAATATTACATAAACTTAATTGTTAAAGCAGTGTCAGGGTTTGAAAGTAATTGACTCCAATTTTGACAGAAGTAGGGTAAAATGCTACAGAGAAATCATCCGTGGAAGGAAGAGTCAGTCAATGTAGCAAAAAAAACTTCATTGTTGTCTTATTATATGAAACTGCCACGGCCACCCCAGCCTTCAACCACCACCTCGATCAGTCAGCAGCCGTCAACATGGAGGCAAGACCCTCCACCAGCAAAAAGATTATGACTTGCTGCTGAAGGCTCAGATGATACAATAAGTATTTTTAGCAATTAGCAATAAAATAAAGTTTTTAATTAAGGTATGCATATAGTTTTTTAGACATACTGCTATTGCATACTTAATAGACTACAGTATAATGTAAACATAACTTTTTTATATGCACTAGAAAACCAAAAAATTTGTGTGGCTTGCTTTATTGTGATATTCGCTTTATTGTGGTGGTCTGGAACTCAACCTGCAATATCTCTGAGGTATGCCTGTAGTGTATTTCTCTGTCTTCATACATTTGCATTTGCTCTCTCTCTGACAAACGTTTATTGGCTAACTTCTGTTCGTTTCTACCTCCATTCCAGTTTAAATGTCACTTTTTAAGGGAAACCTTTTGTGACCCCTGTCCCCCTCCCTCCACCAAGGCCCTTAAATACGTTCCCAGGAGAGCATTCATCATATGATATTATAACTGCTTGTTTACTTTTGTCTTGTTTGATACCCCACTAGACTCAGTGAGGCCAGTGAATGCATATACAGTTTACTCAAGTGTATCTGTGATATGAAGTTTTATATTCCATGCAGTCTGTCCTCAGTGTACTGAACATTTTTAAGTTTTAGAACATGAAGCAGTTTCTGCATTGAGATACCTTCTGAGATCTTTTAGACCACTTTTTAGAAGCTGTTTTATTTTTTATTCTGAGCTATTCAACTTTATAGGAAAAAAAGAATCAATAAACTTTAAACAATAGTCTTCCTTTAAAGATGTCTATTTGTAATTACTGTGGCCCAGTCAAGCCACTGAAGTTCTGAACTGCCACTGTTATTAATTTAAACTGTGGGAATGGATCAGGGAATCTATGATTTAAGAAAAAGTCAGTCTTTTTCAGTCAAAATATAAGGAGAAATATGCATTTAAATCTGTCATGTGTATTAGGGTCTTGATAAGCTCTTTTTGATAGACCAGGTTTTTCTTTTAAACATGCAATGACAAAACATTAAAATGTATGTACTAATCTTTGTCCATCAGTGCCTCTCACTGAATATATAAATACTTCCATAGTTTATTCTAATCTCAGTAGTTTACATACCTTTACTTCCTAATTTCCGTGTATCTGCATAATCATTCTATTTGTTTTTTTACAAAATTTATTGTATTAGTTTTTGGATAGTGCTGTCAAGATAGACTGTCTCTAGTGTTCCCAGTTTTTGCTGTTCTATAGAGAAAATTGATGTTCTCAGTTTTGCTCTTGATATTTTCAGCTCTGCCATTGTCATTTCAGTCAATTTCTCATTTTATTCTTCTTATATAAATTGTTTTTTAAAATTCTTCTAGGGTATGCCATGAAAAGCAATGTTTTCATTTTTACTAAAATGAAATTCACATTAAATTCATTCTTTTAAAGGGTACAAATCAGTGGTTTTAGTATACTTACAAGGTTGGCAACCATTACCACTATCAAATTAGAAACATTTTCATTAAACCAAAAAGAAACCATATACTCATTAGCAGTCATTCCTCTTTGCCCCCAGCCCCTGGTAGCCACTAATTTACTTTGTCTGTCTGTCTATTCTGCTTATTTTGGACATTTCATATAAGTAGAATTACATAGTATGTGGTCTTTTGTGTATGATTTTTTTCACTTAGCACAGTGTTTTCAAGGTTCATGCATGCTGTAACATGTATCAGTTCTTTATGGCTACATGATATTTATACTAAATTTTGTTTATCCACTCATTGATTAGTGGACATTTGAATTGTTTCCACTTTTTGGATATTATGAATAATGCTGCTGTGAACATTTGTTTGCAAGTTTTTCTGTGAACATATGTTTTCACTTCTCTTGGGTATATGCTGATTCCTTAATTCTTTGAGGAACTGCCAAACTTTAGTAATTTTCTTGATAATTTTTACTTAGACAGTTTAGTAGGCGAGTGAAGATTACAATTCCAGGATTCATTACTTCCTTCCTGTAAGAACTGAGTTACTGTAATGTTCTTATAAAGAACATTTCATAGACTTGTTTATTGAATGTCTTCAGAAATGTCTCTGTTAAATGTATCCTGCCTAAGGATGAAGTTAGTTTTCATGTTTTGTAGAGATACTTTAATTTTTCATTACCAAATTGAAAGGTCTGTTAATAGTCCATTGGGCCATAGGCATACCTAAGTTTTCATAGATTTTACAATACATTTTAATTGTTAATATATTCTAATTGTTGAATTGCTTCTCTTACAGGGTTTTGACTCTGGGAGGAGGGCTACCTTATTTGGAGCACCTTAATCTCTCTGGTTGTCTTACTGTAACTGGTGCAGGCCTGCAGGATTTGGTTTCAGCATGTCCTTCTCTAAATGATGAATACTTTTACTACTGTGACAACATTAACGGTAATGCCTTTTAACAATGGGATAATTTTGGAGGAGTTGATTTAAAATTTTTTAACAGTTCTGAAAATTCTTAGGGTTTCTATTTTGTTTTCTAGATTTCTAATTATCAAACATTTTTACTTTCAGGTTTAGTCTGAAAGATAAGCTTTCTTATCTTTCTAAAGATAAGTTTTCTTTTGGAGAGATATCTCAACTATCCATTCTGCCAGATTTTAGAAATATGTCATAGTTTAATCAATCCAAAGTGACAAGTTTTTATAGAATTACTAAAATTCTTATAAAATTTTGGGAAATTCCTCTAGAGTGAAAGAGCACTCATTAACAATACAGAGTATTGCTGTTCTAGATACACCTAATTCTTAGGGATGATAGAGTCAGTTTTCTTGTAGGACAAGAAAACTTCATAATATAGTAGAAAAAGGAGGACTTTGGTAATGTGTACTCCTCAGGGACCCTGAATCTGGTTCCAAATAAATCTCTTGGAAGATTGAGGAGGATGGTGAGTGTGGTATTGGGAAGAGTCTGAGGTGCTTTAAATGTGATTAAAATTCCTATAGTATTATGGAGATTGAGCCCTGAACCTACTTTTAACAATCATCAGGTAAGCATTTCTTGATTTTTTTGTTTTGTTTTATTTTTTAAGCCTATTCCTGCCCTGCAATGGGACTGTTTAATGTGCTTTTTCAAAGCACCTTCAGTGCCCTGTTGGGCATTTGATAATCACTGGTAGAGACTGAAGTCCTGAAGCATAAAAAGCCACTCCTCAATTATTAGTAAGCAAGTCAACCTCATGTATTTATAATTGGAAAAAATTTACATGGTTCAGATTCTACTGTGTCTTTTTACATTATGTATTGTTATTTTTGAGAGTCCAGTTCATCTTAAGATCATGGGAAGATAAACGGAGTCTCTCAGGCAGAAAAATTGACAGACGTCAGCAAGACTAGAGGAATAGTATCTTCTTTAACGACATACCTGTAGGCAGAGAAGTTAGCAAATCTGCTGTTTCTCAGAGATTAGATTTTTCTTAAAATGCATATGAAGAGACAGGAGATGGCAGCTCTTTTGTTTCTTGAATCACATTGGTGATGCAGGAGATGACCTCCCATGTTCTTGAAATAGCAACACTAACTTCAAGCATTTCTTTACTCTCTGTTGCCTTTAGTGTATAAGAAGGAATGGGGAAAATTAATGTCATTTTAGTTGCAACCTGCTAAGTGTACAAAAGAAAGTGTGAGTGCTACAGTGCAGCACTTGCTTCTTTTGGGGATGCAATGAAGATATATATATATATATTTTTAATACACGGTTATGTCATTGTAGGTTCACTGTTGTACTTACTAAGGCTTATAGGATATATTATGAAAAGTAATCAGTAAGCAATTATTTTTTGTAAGAAAAACACCTTATTGGTAGGTTGCATTTGAATTGTCTACACTGATTTCAGCATAAGTTATGCTGGTGGGAATAAATCTCAGAACCTAATTTGTTATACTTATTTTGGGGTATATAGATGTTTTTGGATTGGTGGGGGGATTGGGTTTCACTTCATTTTTACCATCTGCCTACTACTTTTGTGTGTGTGTGTGTGTGTGTGTTTTTAAAAAACCTTCTTGAAATAATTTAGGTGTTGGGATAAAGTTAAATACTTAAAAACTTTTGCACTTTGTTAGTATGTTAGAATTCCTTTCATCTTGACTGGTTTTGAATATATAAATATTAAAGTGTTCCAAAGGAGCTGCTACATTCTTTTTGTTGAATGTTAAGATTTTTTTTGATAAATGAGTGGTAATTTTCAATAAATGAATTTTAATGAATATATCTGACTTTAAAATGTTTGAAAATAAATTGACCGTGCTTGTATAATCCAATACCAAGTCTCCTTTTACAGCTTCTTAAAGCATGATTTGGGGGAAATGGAAATCCTTTAAAGTTTACAGGGTGACTTGTCATGTGAACTTATGTTCCAGAGTTCCAGCCAGTTGCTCTTAAACCAATGCCCTGATACAATCTTTTCCTTAAAAGGCCATATGGACACTAGAAAGTGTTAGAATAAAGTTGCATTGTATCCAGTTTTGCAAGATGACATGGGATTCATCCAGTATCTTTTATTACAATTCAACTTGTACAATAAATACTTAGTGACTGTAAATATTTAGCTCCCTTTTTATTATTATTTTTATTATTTCTGAAAGTAGTCAATATTTTTATACATGTTCTTAAACTAATAGGGAGCATATTTAGGTGACACATTATATTTTAATATTTGAGAGTAACACTTAACTAAAAATGTATTTTGTCGAAAGAGAGTTTACATAGTTAACTACCAGGTTACTAACTAAAAGAAGTAAATGCTGATAAATAATATTCATTAACTAAAAAGTGATAAGTAAAACAAAATTTTCTATTTCCTGAACATTAACAGAGATTTTGGAGAAGATAAATTAGTAATCAGATATTCAAACAGTGTCTGCTGTGAGCAAGATACTGTACTAAGCATTAACATAAAATGCCATTTTTATTCTTCTTAATGATTCTTCATGACACTTAAATTTGTTATTTGATTGATAAAGTTAAGATTTAAGTATAAAAAAAGGCTCCTTAGCCATAACATTTAAAAAATTCCTTGTCATTTAGGAAGTGTTAGGTGGAATTGCCTAGTTTTAGAGCTCTGAAGAACATTTGAACAATGATAGCAAATAAACTTGTACTGATTTGCATTTCAATGTACGTTTAATTTATGAATTAAGATAGATTAGATCATAGTAGGTGACACAGTTTCAGATGATTTGCTCTCTTATGTTTCTAATTTAAGTTAAAGAGGAATTAAAGGTAAGTGAAGGTAAGTGCAGATATACGGCATAAGTAATATGCTTAAAATCTAGGAAAATCAAACCAGTAATAAAAATTTGGGAAAATAACAATAGCTACCATTATAGCTCTTCTTAACTAATATTTTAAAAAATGCTTTCTTACAAAATTTATTTTTACCATGCGTTTAAAGATTTTATTTAATGATTATGCAAATGTTATTTTTCTGTTTTATTATCCTTTACCGTAATTTAGCCCTCATCTATTATAACCATTGGGTTTATTATCTCATATCAAGATCGACATTTACTGGTGATAAGTCAAATGTTTACCTTTGAAATTCTGTGTCTGTGGAAGCACAGCTGTCTACTTGAGATACTTGGCAACCCAGCATATCGTAGTCATGTTTCTTTCCAATTCTACCTCACTTTTTCTGTTGCCTGTTTATTCTGTTGTCCATTTATTCCCTTTTCTAAATAGTCCTTCTGTGATGCTTAAGGGTCTTAACTGTTAACATTGCTTATGATTTCCATGCTTTGGAAATTGCTTTCTCCCCTGTTTTCTACAGTATGAAACTAACTTACAAACAGCGGTTGTCTTCACTTTTGCTTTGCCCTAGGCCTTCAACAAAATAAAACCCATTCATGGATGATATCACTTTTATGGATTTTTAGGATCAGTCACCTGGAATGTCATTCACCTTATGATGGGATTGTAGTTTTGAGGTAGTTAGTATTACAGTTGTTGGTTAAGTACAATTTATGCCCTTAGATTTCCATTGAAACTAAGATATTCTGGTGTGTATCTGAGAAAGGGAGCACATTTTATAGCAATATGAGCGTAAACTTTGTTTTGTGATGAATAAGGAGATGCTGACAGATATCAGGATAGGGTTACTTTCTACCTAATATAGGACACATATTTTTATTCCTACATTTTTCTTCTCATATTATCCCTACTTCCATCCCTTAGACTCTGAGAGCAAAAAGTGACTCAGGTCACCAGAGTGGAGACTGAGGATCTTGGGCCTCTGTTTTTTGGGGAGGTTGGTGAAAAACTGTGTGGTACAGGCATACCTCGGAGATATTGTGAGTTTGGTTCCCGACCACCATAATAAAGTGAATATTGCAATAAAGTGAGCCACGTGAATATTTTGGTTTCCCAGTGTACATAAAAGTTATGTTTGCACTGTACTGTAGTCTATTAAGTACAAAAGCATTGTCTAAGAAAAACAATGTACATACTTTAATTTAAAAATACTTTTTTGCTAAAAAATTTTAACCATCATCTGAGCCTTCAGTGAGTCATAGTAGTAACATCAAAGATCACTGATCACAGATGACCATAACAAATATAATAATAATGAAAACGCTTGAAATATTGTGAGAATTACCAAAATATGCCAGAGAGACAAGAAGTGAGCAAATGCTCTTGGAAAAATGGTGCCAATAGACTTGCTCAGTGCAAGGTTGCCACACACCTTTAGTTTGTAAAAAATGCAGTATCTGCAAAGTGCAATAAAGTGAAGCACAATTAAATGAAGTATGCCTGTGTTTGGAAAAATATGAATCTTTTGATTAGATTCCTTGATCTAGTTGGCTCCTTTGAGGCTCACATTTAATTTTCTCTCTTGAAAACCAGTAGCATACTTACTTTGATTGCTTTCAGCCATCGCTTATGATTTTTCCCTAGGCCACTGATTTCAGTATAAAATTTCTTCCTTAACCTTTCTGTCCTTTTAAAAATAGGAGTATAGACATTTTGAAGTATTGTAGGGAGTTTCAGTTTGGAATATTGTACCCAAGTCTCCATGTCTCTTTCCTCATACTTCTCCCTTCCAAAAAAGTTAGAATAGAATTATATACTGAGAAAATGATAGATATGTTTTTGCAAAAGCCACCAGTTTAAAGCGTTTCATCACAGGGACTGTGTCAGGGCAGGGCAATGATAGTGAGGTAGGAGATTGGCTCTTGGAGAAAGGCTCTACTAGGTGATTGGCAGGCAAAGCAGTAACCAGTGCAAGGGGTGAGGAAAGGCAAGCTAAGAAGGGAAGGTGGGGAATATCAGTTAAAGCTGAAAATGTATTCAAAGGGAGAACCAGGTCAAAGGTTGTCAGTGCGAGAAGATTTTCAAACCACTAGAGCATTTCTAATAAATATCTGATAATATGTACTAAGAAATTTCATTTTGACTCTTTGATTAAGATGACTAGCATTGTGTCTTAAGAGAAACTAGTCTTAACAAAAATGCTACTTTATGAATTTTAAGTATTTGACACATTTAACTTTTCATTTTCAAAATAGAATAGATTTTAATTTTGATTAAATAAAAAATAAGCTTGTGGTAATTCAATTTTATATTTGAAATGACTTAACTTTTATTATGGAACATTTTAAATATTTAAACATAATAATATAAAGAAGTTTTATGGATCATTGCCTTCAGCAGTTATAAACCTGTGGTCAATCTTTTTTGATATACTATTGCCCATTCTCATACCTGCTCCCTGTATCCCAGGCATTATATTACTTTAAAAGTTAAGCATAAGCATTTGAAAATAAATGAAATCGTAAGCTATTGCAGTTCCGCTATGCTTGTAAAGTTCATTAGTTTCTTTTCTTACTTAAAGATACATTATTATTTCCATTAGTGAAATATATGAATGCTATACTTCATTGATTATATATCCTAAGAAATTAGTCCTTTGTATTTTGTATATTGCCATTTCAGGAATACAAAAAAAAGTTAAATTCTGGTAAATAAGTGTGTTCTATGTGTTTATTTGCAAGTAGTTATTTTCTTATGTTGGTATTAGCATAATTGCCTTCTTTTGCAATGGATTGCTACTTCAAAAGACAAACAAAGCTAATTTAACATATTTTTCTAAGTTAAAGTCTTGATATCATTCCAGGGTACTATGATTTTTCAATTATAATCCATTTGATAAAATAAATATTATTTTCTATAATAAAAATATATTTCATGCACTTTTATGGTCCTTGCATATCAAAAATGCAAGTATTTTGGTTCTAATTGATGAAAGAATTAATTAACTTTGTTCATGGTGCAGACATACTGAAAGGCTTCAATATAGTTAAAATGTCTTTTTCCACATTTGCTCGCCTTTATGAAAACTGTGATTCATTCAGAGTACTTGACATTTGAATATGCGCCATGATATCTCTTTGATACTTTCTAATTCTCAGCTATGTTTCCTAATGGATCTTTTAATCTAGTGTCTGGGTAGCATAATGTGATTGGAATAAAATGTCAGTTATTCCACAAATGTATTATTACTTTTCTTTGTAATTGGATCATAATTTTTACTATGTCTTAGATATGTTTTTAATTATTCATTCATTACATATTTGATTCTGGAAGATAATTTCATCTAACCCTATCACATGACTTATTTTGGGTACAGATGTTAAATAACAATATGGCAAATATGTTAAGGCTGTATCTACATAGTTTATTTTTAACAAAAGTTTTGAATATAATATTTATTATAATTGCTCAATACTGGATTCTTTAGCTTATCTATTACAGATAAGGTTGTTTTTGCCTTAATTATATTTCTAGGAAAGATGTTCATGATACAAAAAATCCATTGTGAAGTTATCCTGGCAGTCTTGCTTCTGTGGGTTATCTCTTTTCTTCTTGGATTTTTTATTTTGTAAGATTGTTGCCAAAAAATTACTTCTTTTTATTCTTCTTTTTCATTTACCTATATTAGTTAAAGTCAAACTGCTGTTGGCGATTTTTGTGCTGAATAATTTTATACACTCGTGGGATTTTACTTATATGTTACAAATGTATTACTAGCTAAAAACAATAAGTGTTTTACTTCTTTCATTAGCAAGATTATTTTTGTGTGATAAGAAATTCCTCCTTTCACACTTTTCTGTTTTCATACAGGTCCTCATGCTGACACCGCCAGTGGATGCCAGAATTTGCAGTGTGGTTTTCGAGCCTGCTGCCGCTCTGGCGAATGACCCTTGACTTCTGACCTTTGTCTACTTCATTTAGCTGAGCAGGCTTCCTTTCATGCACTTTACTTATAGCACATTTCTTGTGTTAATCATCCCTTTTTGAGTGTGACTTGTTTTGGCCCCATTTCTTACAGCCTCGGAAATCTTAATTTACCAGTGAATTGTACAGTGTTGTTTCTCTTGCAAATCCTATTTTTGTTTTAGAAAGGGATTAGGTCTTTTCATAGGGTGAGAACAATTTTATCAGATTTCTTTTAAACTAAATATTTTGAAAAAAATGTCACTAATGCCATGCCATTTAAAGTATTTTTTAGATTATTTTGAGTTCTGAAGTCAATGGGTTATTGGTTCTCTTCATAGATAAACACTGTACCAAGCCTTGCAGATCGTTTCAGACATACATTTTTGAAGTTTTATTTTCAGAGACTGCAAATTTTGGAAACCAGTCTCTTTTCCATAATGTTTCCTTTATTTGAACAATTCTCAGAGGGCCAATTCAAACATATCCACATATAAGATTCTTTAAGATTATAAAATAAATTGGCTTCTTGGTGTTAGCTCAGGGAGCTGGCACAGCACCAATGTCTTTGTATTCGCTTTCTTCAAAGACCCCTGGTTCCCACCACTGTCCATAAATTGTCACATTTGGGGGAGGGGTTTTTAAAAGTTCCACAGTCATTTGAAGAAATGTATAAATAAAATCTACTTTGAGGACTTTACCAAGTAATGTCTTTTGTGTTTTGATTTTGTTGTAAATCTCAATCCAGGGTTACTTTACTGTGAAATAGGACGAAATAGGTCTTTTGAACTCCCATGAAATCATGACTCTGACAAATGAATAGTTCTAGACAGATACCTGATTTTATTGAGCTGAATTGTCTTTTTGAAATTTATTGTGCAGTAATCAGAATTTGAATTTGTAAGCTTATCTTCATTGCTGTTCGAAATAATTAGAATGGAGACCTGTTATTCAGAAAGGCACATACTGAGTCAATTTTATGTCATGCTATGTATAATTTATGTCATAAAAAAGAATAGCAGCATGCCATCTATTTTTATAAATATCTGTAAGGCTGTGGAAGAGGAGGTAATCTTGCAATTATGTTCTTTGTGGTCCCAGGTATTTTTTGTTTGTTTGTTTTATTGAGGAAGAGGAAGAGTAGGAAAGATATAAACTATAGATAGACAGATTTCAGTTCAGGCTAAGAGAAAACTATTTTACACAGAGTTGTCTAAAGATGAAGGAAGAAACATTTGATGAGAAAATAAATGAGAAGTCACTCTGCTTTTAAATTTAACTAACATTTGAACTATATATTGTGAGGGAAGATCACTTCTAAGGAAGGACATCTAATGACTCTGAAATTTCACTTTTCTCTAAGAGTTCTCTCATTTTGATTCCATTGCTGTTAACATTTGTGAAATACAAGATGGAACCCCTCAAGTTTCTTGTATGGAGGATAGGGCAGCTGTAGAAGCAGACCATCTTACCCTTTAAGTTTGTGTCTCTTAGCTTAAGTTCTCATGCCTCTTGTGGCACTACTGCGCCTAGCTGCCTCCTTTAAAAGTCTGGCCTAAGCACAAAGGAAAAAACGTTCTGGATTCCCTTAGAGAACTTGAGAGGAAATCTGAGTTTAGTGAACAGTTACAGGGTCAGAAGTTTTATTTTGTAGGTTGACTGTTTTGTCGTTACTGTACTTTTATTTCCTTAAGTGTTTAATAAAGTTTACTTGAAAAGTTGACATCAGGGACTATCTCAAGAAAACAAACTAAAATAAGTCTTCTGGAGTGACTCCTATCCAACTGCATGGTAAAATTAGTCATCTATAACCAGGTCCCAAGTCATCAAGTGAGTACTCAAGTTTATACCCATGTAATCAGAAAACAGTGTAATATTTGGGGAGTAAACTTTTTGATAATACTTAATGGAAAAAATCATGATTAAATGATATTTTGGGACTTGGCTTAAATGTTATTCTTCATAAATTAATTAATTTGAGCAGCTAATTTCCCAGGGGTTCCAGGTAATTGAGGTGCCCCCCTTTTGCCTTGTCCTGTGCTACTTGATGTTAGAAAACCATTAAATAGGACTTGGCAGTCTTGAATCAAACTGACTTCAACATGTGAGCACATTGCATGTGGAAACTCACTGTTTTTCTACCACCCCCACTACCCCCACCCATTTCATGGGGAGATGGCATAATCTGCATTTAATTTTTAAGTATTACTGCTGTTCCATTATTAAGGATAGTTAATGCTTTAAAATTTCTTCTAAATTTATTTTTCATTGAAATAGTTGATGTACAATATTATGTTAGTTTCAAGTGTACTGTGTAATGACCTGACACTTGCATACATTATGAAATGATCACTGTGGTAAGTCTGGTAACCATCTCTACTTATATAAAGTTATTACTGTATTATTGACCATATTCCTTCTGCTGTATATTACATCCCCATGATATATAACAGGGTTTGTACCTTTTAATCTCCTTCACCTATTTCCCCTACCCTCCTCCCTTCTTGCAACCACTGGTTTGTTTTCTGTATCTATGAGACTGTTTTTGTTTTGTTTTTTAGATTCCACATATAAGTAAAATCATGTCATATTTGTCTTTCTCTGACTTATTTCACTTAGTATCCTCTAGATCCATCCATGTTGTCTCAAGTGACAAGATTCTTTTTTAATGGCTGAGTAATATCATATATACTTGTATATATATATATGTATGTATCTTCTTTATCCATTTATCTTTCCATGGACTCTCAGGTTGCTTCCATCTTGTGGCTATTATAAATAATGCAAAATTTTATATTATTTATAACGTATTAAATTATAAATATACAATCAATATAATAACAATTATTAGTAATTATAAATATGCTAATTTTATAATAGATATAATTATAAAATTAATGGTAATTATATTTATATTAAAATTTATATTATTTATAATAATATAAATAATGCATCAGTGAAGACTGGAGTGCATATAACTTTTTGAATTAGTGTTTTTGTTTTCTTTGGATAAATACTCAGAAGTAAAATTGCTGACAGTTCTATTTTTAATTTTTTGAGGATTCTCCATACTGTTCTCCATAGGGGCTGCACCATTTGCAATCCCACCAGTAGTGCATGAGGGTTCACTTTTCTCCACATCTTTACCAACACTTGTTATTTGTTGTCTTTTTGTTGGCAGCCATTCTGACAGGTGTGAGGTGGTATCTCATTGTGGTTTTGATTTGCATTTCCCTGGTAATTAATGATGTTGAGCATATTTTTATGTGTCTGTTGTCCATCGGTTTGTCTTCTTTGGAAAAAATGTCTATTCAGGTCTGCTGCACCTTTTTTAATCTGGTTGTTTTTTTGATGTCAAGTTGTATGAGTTCTTTGTATATTTTGGATATTAACCCTTTGTCAAATATATCATTTGCAAATATCTTCTCCCATTCAGCAGGCTGCATTTTTGTTTTGTTGAGAGTTCTTTTTGTTTTTTTGCATGCAAAAGCTCTTTAGTTTGATGTAGCCCCATTTGCTTATTTTTGCTTTTATTGCCCTTGCCTGAGGAGACATATCCAAGCTATTGGTAAGACCAGTGTCAAAGAGCATACTGCCTGTGTTTTCTTCTGGGAGTTTTATGGTTTCGGGTCCTTACATTTAAGTCTTTAATTCATTTTGAGTTTATTTTTGTATTTGTTGTGAGAAAGTAGTCCAGTTTGATTCTTTTTTAATGTAGCTCTCCAGTTTTCCCAATACTGTTTATTGAAGAGGATGTCTTTTTCCCATTTATATTCTTGCCTCCTTTGTCATAGATTAATTGATCATGTAAGTGTGAATTTACTTCTGGATTCTATTCTGTTCCATTGATCTGTATGTGTGGTTTTTTTTTTTTTTTTTTTTTTTTTTTTTTTTTTTTTTTTTTTTTTTTGCGGTACACGGGCCTCTCACTGTTGTGGCCTCTCCCATTGTGGAGCACAGGCTCCGGATGTGCAGGCTCAGCAGCCATGGCTCACGGGCCCAGCCGCTCTGTGGCATGTGGGATCTTCCTGGACCGGGGCATGAACCCGTGTCCCCTGCATCAGCAGGCGGACTCTCAACCACTGCGCCACCAAGGAAGCCCCATGTGTGTGTGTTTTTTCATGCCAGCACCATACTGTTTTGATTACTGTAGATTTGTAGTATGGTTTGAAGTCAGGAAGCCTGATACCTCCAGCTTTGTTCTTCTTTCTCATGATTGTTTTGGCTGTTCAAGGTCTTTTGTGTTTCCATTCAAATTTAGGATTATTTGTTTAGTTTTGTGACAAATGCTATTGGTATTTTGACAGAGAGAGATAGCATTGAATGTAGTAGGGTCATTTTAACAATATTAATTCCTCCAATTCATGAGTGTGGTATATCTTTCTATTTGTGTTTTCTTCAGTTTCTTTCATCAGTGTCTTATAGTTTTCCAAGCTATACCCACCTTAAATGGATGTTGAATTTTGTCAAAAACTTTTTCTGCATCTCTTGAGGTGATCATATGATTTTTATTATTCAGTTTCTTAAGGTTATCACATTCATTGATTTGCAGATATTGAATCATCATTGCAATCCCTGGGATAAATTCCATTTGATCATGGTGTACGATTCTTTTAAGATATTGTTGAATTTGATTTGCTAATACTTTCTTGAGGATTTTTGCATCTATGTTCATCAGTGACATTGGCCTGTCATTTTGCATTTGTTGTCTTTGGTTTTGGTATCAGGGTGATGCTGTCCTTGTAGAATGAGTTCGGAAGCATTTTTCTCCTCTGCAGTTGTTTGGAATAGTTTGAGAAGGATGGATGTTAACTCCTCTTTAAGTTTTTGGTGGAATTCACCAGTGAAGCCATCTGGTCCTGGACTTCTGTTTGCTGGGAGTTTTTTTGGTTACTGATTCAATTTCATTACTGGTAATGGGTCTGTTCATATTTTCTGTTTCTTCCTAATTTAGTCATGGGAGATTGTACATTTCTAGGAATTTATTCCATTTCTTCTAGGTTGTCCATTTTATTGGCATATAATTGTTCTCAATATAATCTCTTATGATTCTTTGTGTTCCTGTGGTATTAGCTATAACTTCTCTTCTTTCATTTTTTATTTTATTTGGACTCTCTTTTTATGTTGATGAGTCTGGCTAAAGGTTTATCAATTTTGTTTATCTTTCAAAGAACCAATTCTTAGTTTCATTGATCTTTTCTATTGTTTTTTAGTCTCTATCATTTATTTTCCTCTGATCTTTATTATTTCTTCCTTTCTGCTAACTTTGGGTTTTGTTTGTTCTTCTTTTTCTAGTTCCTTTGGATATAAAGTTAAATTTTTATTTGAGATTTTTCTTGTTTCCTGAGGTGGGCTTGTATTGCTATAAACTTGCCTCTGAGAACTGCTTTTGCTGAGTTCCATAGACACTGGATCATTGTGTTTCCATTTTCATTTGTCTCCAGGTATTTTTTTAATTTCTTTTTTGATTTCTTCAGTGATCCATTGGATGTTTCGTAGCATATTGTTTAGCCTCCATGTGCTTGTGTGTGGGTTGTTTCGGGTTATTTTTTTGGTAGTTGATTTTTAGTCTTACAGCACTGTAGTTGGAAAAGATGCTTGATATGATTTCAGTCTTCTTAAATTTACTGAAACTTGTTTTGTGGCCTAGCACATGATCTATCCTGGAGAATGTTCCACGTGCACTTGAAAAGAAGTGTGTCGTGCTGCATTTGGATAGTATGTTCTCTATATATTTAAAATCCATCTAGTGTAATGTATCATTTAAGGCCAGTGTTTCCTTATTGCTTTTCTGTCTTGATGATCTGTTCATTGATGTGAGTGGGGTGTTAAAGGTTCCTTCTATTACTGTGTTACTGTCAGATTCTCCCTTTATGTTTGTTAATAATATTTGCTTCACCTTGTTAGGTGCTCCTTTGTTGGGTACATAGATATTTATAGCTGTTATGTCTTCTTGTTGGATTGACCCCTTTTATCATTGGGTAATATCCTTCTTTGTTTCTTATTATAGTCTTTGTTTTAAAGTCTATTTTGTCTGATATAAGTGTTGCTACCCTGTCTTTTCATTTCCTTTCACATGGAGTACCTTTTTACGTCCACTCTCAGTCTGTGTGTGTATTTAGGTCTGAAATAAGTCTCTTACAGGCAGCATATATATGGTTACTTTTTTGTTTGTTTATTTAAAAAAATCTGTTCAGCCACTCTAAGTCTTTTGACTGGAGTATTTGGTCCATTTACATTTAAAGTAATTGTTGATAGGTAATGTACTTTTTGCCATTTTGTTAATTGTTTTCTGGTTGTTTTGGTAGTTTGTTTCATTTCTTTTTTTCTTTTGTCTTCTTCCCTTGTGACTTGATGACTATCTTTAGTGTTATGTTTGGATTCCTTTCTCTTATTGTGTGTATTGATTATAGGTTTTTGGTTTTAGGTTACCATGAAGTAGGTAGGAAGATACATAGATAGGTATATGTGATTGTTTAATGTTGATCTTTTTTAGTTTGAATG
Organism: Mesoplodon densirostris; assembly: GCF_025265405.1. NCBI lineage: Eukaryota > Metazoa > Chordata > Mammalia > Artiodactyla > Ziphiidae > Mesoplodon > Mesoplodon densirostris. The sequence goes on from NC_082661.1 coordinate 63,870,112, forward strand.
CATTCTAACAACCCTGCATTTTTACCTCTCCACATTTAATGTTTTGATATCATATTTTACATTTTTGTTTTGTGTATTTTTTGACTACTTATTGTGGATATAGATAATTTTACTACTTTTGTTTTTTAATTTTACTACTAGCTTTATAAGTGGTTGATATACTACCTTATGGTATGTTTGCTTTTATTGATGAGACTTTTGCTTTTGTAATTTTCATATTTCTACTTGTGGCCTTTTTTTCTTTTTTTCCACTTAGGGAAGTCCTTTTAACATTTCTTGTAAAGCTGTTGTAGTGGTACTGAAGTCTTCTAGTTTTTGCTTATCTGTAAAGTTCTTTATCTCTCCTTCAAATCTGAAGGATAGTCTTGTCAGATAGAATATTCTTGGTTTAAAGTTTTTTTTTTTTTTTTTTCATCAGTTCTCTCCCTTCTGACCTACAGGGTTTCTGCTGAAAAGTCAGCTCATAGTCTTATGGGAGGTCCCTTGTATGTATCTAGTTGTTTTTCTCTTGCTGCTTTTAATATTCTCTCTATCTTTAATTTTTTGCCATTTTAATTATAATGTGTCTTGGTGTGGACCTCTTTGAGTTCATATTCTTTGAGACTCTCTGTTTCCTGGAACTGAATGTCTGTTTCTTTTCCCAGGTTAGGGAAGCTTTCAGCTATTATTTCTTCAAATAGGTTCTCTGCCCCTTTCTCTTCTCCTTCTGGATCCCCTATAGTGTGAATGTTAGTGCACTTGACGTTGTCTCAAAGGTTCTTAAACTTTCTCATTTTTTTAAATTCTTTTTTTTTTTTCAGCTTTGGTATTTCCACTACCCTGTCTTCCAGTTTACTGACTGTTCTCTGTATTTAATCTACTGATGATTCCTTCTAGTGTATTTTTTATTTTTATTGTATTCTTCACCTCTGTATTTTTTCTCTATAGTTTCTAACTCTGTTAAACTTCTCACTGTGTTCATCTATTCTTCTCCTGAGTTCATCGAGCATCTTATGATCATTATCTTGAATTCTTTATGGGTTAGATTGCTTATTTCCACTTTGGTTTGTCCTTCTTCTGGGGTTTTGTCTTTTTTCTTCATTCGGAACATATTCCTCTGTCTCTTCATTTTGCCTAATTCTCTGTTTATTTCTGTGTAACTAGTAGGTCACTTAGCTTTCATGATCTTGGAGAAGTGGCCTTCTGTCAGAGACATTTAATGGGGCCCAGCAGCACCCTCCCCTCTGCTCACTAGTGCTATATGTTCTAGGGGGTGTCCTCTTTGTGGGCTGTGTGGGCCCTTCTGTTGTGGTGGGGCTGACTACTTTGGGCGTGTGGTAGGTGGGGCTGGCCCCTGGCCCAGTTGGCTGCTGGGCCTTGCCTTGTGTGGTGGCTGCTGGCTCACTGGTTGTTGTGGCAAAGTCTACAATGGCAAGCTGCATGTCCCAGGGGGTCCTGGGGCTGGTGCTGGCTGCAGGGGCTGGGGGTACCTGGTGTTGGTGTTGGTCCAATACCAGGTGTGCTGTTAAGCCCCCTGAACTAATAGACTAGAGAGAGTACTCCAGAATGGTGCTTACCAGCACCAGTGTCCTAATGGTAGGATGAGCTCCCCAAAATGGCACCCCCAGTGTTTATGTCTGTGTGGGGAGCCCCAATTCCCTCCTACCTCTCAGGGAGTCTCTCCAGGGTCAGCAAGTTTGTCTGACCGAGATGTCTTTCAAATTACTGCTTCTTCATTGGGACTTGGAGTGATTGAGATTTTGTGTGTACCCTTTAAGAGTGGAGCCCACTTGTCTCTCACATATGCAAACCCCACTGGCCTTCAAATCCAGACATTCTAGGAGCTCGTCTTCCAGGTGTGGGAGCCCTGGGCTGGGGAGCCCAATGTGGGGCTTGGACCCCTTGCTCCTTGAGGAGAACCTCTGTAATTGAGATTATCTTTCCATTTGTGGGTCATCTACCCAGGGGTGTGGGTCTTGACCCTACTGTGTCTCCGACCCCCTTAGCCATCTCATTGTGGTTCTTTGTTATATCTTTAGTTGTGGAAAATCTTTCTGCCAGTTGTTCTCATAGATGATTGCTCTGTAAATAGTTGTAATTTTCCTGAGCCTGTGACAGGAGGTAAGCTCAGTGTCTTCCTATTCCACCATCTTGGCCACACCTCTGTGGATAGTTAATGGTTAATGAAACAATATATACACTTGGTTTAAATTTATATTGAGTTTTGTGATGGATTTTATGAAATATTGAAACTGTTTTTAGAATAAGAGGCAACAATTAAGTAAAATGCCTTGTGTTACCTGACATACATCAAGTGCCACGTACTGGGTAGTGTTTTAAGTACTTTAAATATACCAACTTTTAAAATCAGTACAATATGATGAAGTTGGTAATGTGATCATCCCAATCTTATATATGGGGAAAGTTAAGTAACAAAGAGGTTAAGTAACTTGCCCATGGATTACCCAGCTAGTAAGTGGCAGAACTAGTATTTCTCCAAAGCTCATGCTCTTAACCACTCAACTATCCTGTCTCTATACTGCTATATTGGTAATGACTATTATGGGTTAGACCTTGAATTCTCCTTTGAAGCGTTCATAGTATAAATATCAGAGGCATGTAAACACATAATCATAATTTGATAGGGAAAGGCATAAGGGAATAAAGGTAAAAAAATTTCCTTAACTTGGTTCTTCTGTCTTTATGTTTTTTGTTTTGTTTTGCTTTTAAGTGAGACTGTATTCCAGCTACATCAGTGGTTCTCAGCTGGAGGCAGTTTATCCCATAGAAGACATTTGGCAATGACTGGAAACATTCTTGGTTGTCACAACTTGGCAGAGGGGAAGAATGCAACTGGCAGCTAGTGGGTAGGTGCCAAGGATGCTGTTAAACATCCTACAAAGCCCTTCACAACAAATAATTACTTAGCCCAGAATGTCAATAGTGCCGCTACTGAGAAATCCCGTTTTACATATTTCTATTTTGTGTACATCTTTCCATGTCAGTACGTACCTTTAATTCCTTTTAGTATTATCTGACTTTGGCTTCATCAGTTTGGGCTGTTGTAACAGAGTACCATAAGCTGGATGGCTTAAACAACAAAAATTTATTTCTCACAGTTCTGGAGGCTGGTAAGTCCAGAGTCAAGGTTTCGGCAGATCCACTGTCTAATGAAGACTCTTTCTGGCTTGTAGACAGCCATCTTCTCATTGTATCCATGCATGGCATAGAGGGGAAGTAAGCTCTCTCCTGTCTTTCCTTAAAGAGCACTAAATCCCATCTTGAGGGCTTTATCCTTATGATCTAATTAACTCCCTAATTACCTATGTCTCTCGCTTTAAAAAAAAATATTTTTTGGTTGTGCCAGGTCTTAGTTGCTGCAGGCAAATTCCCTAGTTGTGGCTTGTGGGCTCCTTAGTCACGGCTCACCAGCTCCTTTAGTTGCAGCACGTGTGCTCCTTGGTTGCAGCCAGTGGGCTTCTTAGTTGCGGCCAGTGGGCTCCTTAGTTGCAGCTCGTGGGCTCTTTAGTTGTGGCATGCAAACTCTTCGTAGCGGCATGCATGTGGGATCTAGTTCCCTGGCCAGGGATCGAACCCCACATCCCCTGCATTAGAAGGCATATTCTTAACCACTGCACCACCAGAGAAGTCCATCTCTTTTTTAAATTGAAATATAGTTGATTTACAATATTATGTTAGTTTCAGGTACATTACAATACAGTACATTATAGGTTATTACAAGATACTGAATATAGTTCCTTGTGCTATACAGTAGGTCTTTGTTCTTCATCAGTTTTATATACAGTAGTGTATATCTGTTAATCCCATACTCCTAATTTATCCCTCCCCCACCTTCCCCTTCAGTAACCATAAGTTTGGTTTCTGTGAGCCTGTTTCTGTTTTGTAAATAAATTCATTTGTATTAATTTTAAGATTGCACATGTAGGTGATATATAATATTTGTCTTTGACTTAGTATGATAATCTCTAGGTCAATCTATGTTGTTGCAAATGGCAATATTTCATTCTCCTTTATGGCTGAGTAATTATTCCATTGTATATGTATATATACCACATCTTCTTTATCCATTCCTCTGTTGGTGGACACTTAGGTTGCTTCCATGTCTTGGCTATTGGAAATAGTGCTGCTGTGAACATTGGTGTGCATGTATCTTTCCGAATTACGAGTTTTCGTCTCTTCTGGGTGTATGCCCAGGGGATTGAGTGGGATTGCTGGATCATATTGTAACTCTATTTTTAGTTTTTTAAGGAACCTCCCGACTGTTTTCCGTAGTGGCTGCACCAATTTACAGTCCCACCAACAGTGTAGGAGGGTTCCATTTTCTCCACACCCTCTCCAGCATTTATTGGTAGACTTTGATGATGGCCATTCTGACCAGTGCGAGGTGATATCTCACTGTAGTTTCGATTTGCATTTCTCTAATAATCAGTGATGTTGAGCATCTTGTGTGCCTGTTGGCCATCTGCATGTCTTTGGAGAAATGTCTATTTAGGTCTTCTGCGCATTTTTTGATTGTGGTTTTTTTTTGATATTGAGTTGTATGAGCTGTTTGTATATTTTGGAAATTAATACAACCTTGTTGGTTGCACCATTTTCAGATGTTTTCTTACAGTCCATAGGTAGTTATTTTGTTTATGTTCCTTTGCAGAATCTTATAAGTTTGATTAGGCCCCATTTGTTTATTGTTTATTTTATTTCTTTTGCCTTGGGCGACTGATCTAAGAAAAAATGGCTGCGATTTATATCAGAGAATGTTTTGCCTGTGTTCTCTTCCAGGAGTTTTGTGGTATCACGACTTACATTTAAGTCTCTAAGCCATTTTGAGTTTATTTTTGTGTATGGTGTGAGGGAGGGTTTTAACTTTGTTGATTTACATGTGGCTGTCCAGCTTTCCCAGCATCCACTTGCTGAAGAGACTGTCTATTCTCCATTGTACATTTTTGTCTCCTTTTTCAAAGATCAATTGACCATAGGTGTATGGGTTTATTTCTGGTCTCTCTATTCTATCTATGTGTCTTGTTTTTGTGCCAATACCACGCCGTTTTGATTACTGTAGCTTTGTAGTATTTTCTGAAGTCTGGGAGGATTACACCTCCTGCTTTGTTCAGTTTCCTCAGGATTGCTTTGGCAATTCTGGATCTTTTGTGGTTCCATATAAATTTTAGGATTATTTGTTCTAGTTCTATGAAAAATGTCATGGGTAATTTGATAGGGATCACATTAAATCCATAGATTGCTTTGGGTAGTATGGCCATTTTAACAATATTCTTCCAGTCTAAGAGCATGGGATGTCTTACTGGCAAAGAAGAAGAGCATTCTAAATAGGAGGTGAGCAGGTACAAGAGCATAGAGGAATAAAGCTCATAGCGTAAGCGGGAACTCTTGAGTTGTCACAGTTGAATTTAGGGTCAAAGTGGCAGAGACAAGGTAGACTACTAAATAAAAACTTATTTTGCATATTTTGAAAATAATGATAATTTTATTTCATTATTTGTATTTTCTTCCCTTTGATCAAGAGCACTTAAAAATATTCTCATATCTTAATTATCATTTTTACATGATATAAAACATACAATGAAAAAATTATCTGTTGCGTATAAGGGAGGCAACATAGATCCAAACAGACAAAACATTTTTGGGATATGGGTGGATATATACAGCTAAAGCAAATTCAACATTAGGTGCATCAATATTATGTACTCCAGTGCTATACACAGCTTCAATTAAAGGCCTCACTTCAGAGTATGGCATGTGAAGGGGAAATCCAGAGAACTGAAGGAAAGCAAAACAAAATTTTTAGTCATTAGTGAATGTGAAGTTTTCACTATATTTTTTCCCTAAGTAAGTATGTACAGTTCTTAATATTCATAATAGGAAGTCTTCCTTTTGGATCTTAAAGTCATTTATTTAGTTTTGTTTTTCTGTCCAGCTATATATTAGCAATATAGAAAATGGAGAGAGGCTAAATGTCGTTTTTTGTTTTAGTTGCTAACATACTGACTTGGTGTTTAAGACACCTGTTAGTCACCCAGCCACTCTCCACTGTTTACTTCTTTCTTCCTAATAGCCCCAAGTTTGCATAGAAACCCGTGCAATTCCAGGGACCTAGGTTAAGTTAATACTTTCTATCCCCTTGGCCCCTGTTGATCTACAGGAAAGAATGTATAATCTAGGAAACTTAAAAGGGATAGTGGCATGCAGATGCTCTGTCATGCTCAGAGCAATATGTGTGCAGATGTGAGTCCTGCCGGGAACAATTCCAGCCATTTGCTACCACAAGAAAAACCATCCTGTGGGTGATGCCACCACATGGAGGAGGGCAGAGTGGGAAGACTTGCAGACGTGGTATAGCCCTGATAGCTACTCACCCCTAACTTTTACCTAAATAAGCCCATAAGTTGATAATGTTCAAGCTTGTTTGAAGTAAGTTTTCTGTTACTTGAATTGAAAACATCCCAGCTGAAAAATGAGCCTTATAAGGTACAGGTAATTTTTAGTCAGTGAGTAGAATTAAATGTACAACTTGATTTCATACTGTTTAGCCAATGAGGCTTACTGTTTTAGTTTGAGACTACTTTCTAGGTTTTAGGATCCAGATAAAGGATGTGAACACACAGCACTACTGACAGTCAGTAAAGAAAGCCTATTAATGAGAGTTTTTCTTAGCAATGAAAAGCAATTAGTATAAAATTTCCTTTAAAAAAAATCTGACCAAGAATGGTTGGTTTCGTCTTTATGCTCAGCTGAGTCTAACATGATTTAGCCAGATATTTTCATTTTATTTAATACTCTTGTAATTTTATAAAAGATACTATTTTTCATAGGACCCTCCTACAAAAGGTGGTGTTTTGGTTTTATAGAGGCATTTTGCTCTTTAATGGTAGGTTCATTCTGGAGATTTGAACTTCTAATCACATTTTTTTAGTCTGTGCTGCTTCATCTATGTACTTTGGGGAGTAATTTAGGCATTTTGATTCCAAAAACCCATAGTCCTGAGCAATTTCCAATTTGAAATGAACTACTTACTCTGTAGTCTCCTAGCTGTTTCAGCAGTTCTGCTCTGTGGTCGTCTTCCACATCTTCTCCATGATTTCTTTCTAATAGAGGCAAGAAGTGACGCAGAGTAGAGGTACAGTATCTATTCCACCGAGTCAGATGGCGAGGCCTCCAGTCCATGATTTTTTCTTTTAGTATTTTTTCAATCCTGTTTATAAAAAATAAGCTCCATTTTTTGGTGACTTGACTTTTCCCTTGTAAACAAAAATAAAAAATAGTATTCTGAAACTATTAGAAGAAACAAGATTTTTGGGGGAATTTGTTCTTAGGATCCCAAATAAGGCTGTATTTGAAATTTGCAGTTGAGAGTAAATTGGTATTTTTTAGTAATAATACCTTAAAAAGGATCACATTTAATCTTGTGCAGTTTGACATGCTGCTCTTCACACAGCTTGAGACAGTGGAAAGGACACACAGGCTTTGAAACAAGAAAGGTCTGGCTGGGCTCAGAAGCCCCCTTTAACACTTGACAAGTATGTGGACCTCTCTGAGCCTCAGTTTCCACACATGTGAAACTGGCGAAATAAGTTCTATTTTACAGCATTATAAGGATTATTGGGGCTCAAATAGGCTCTTACTAGCTTTCTACATGTGTTAGGTTTTTAAAATAGCTGAAGTTCACTTAAGCACTAATTGGACAAAATAGGCATATTTAAGCTGAGGGTTATGGTATTGTCTGAACAAGACCCATAAATAACATGACGTTGAACTATAATCTGAGGTAGAGTTTTTGGAGAACTACCTATTATTGCTGGATTTCACTGCTGTATGTCTCACACCGTGCTGATGCTAAAGCCTTCTTTTGAGCCTTGGGATTTAGAGATCACATTTGTACTTTGCATCTATAAACATGAATTAAAGTTTAATTGCCCAAATTATTTCACATTGATCCAGGCTGAGGATTGTTTAGTTGGATATTAACACTCCTAGTGACAGACTGCATATGCATTTATGGATATCAAGTGACCTGTCTTGTAGTTCAGCTGTAGCCACTTTGTCGGTGCGCTGGTAAATTAGCTCTTCTGGCTATAAAAGAAAAAATAGTTCAGGAATTTTAGAAATCAGTTACACTTAATTTCAATAGCTATATATCCTTTTCTAATTTTTTTTTTTAAATTATGAACTCTCAGACATTCAGTTAGTTAGACATCGAGGATAATGTAACAGATGCAAATATACCCAAGGCCTACTTTAAGTAAAGCATCACGAATTATAATGCTTTGTGGTTCTTTCTCAATTTTATCACCCTTTACTGTCACAGAAGTAACCATGATCTGAATTTGTTTTTTAGCACTCTTTCATTCAACATATACTGAATACCTACGGTGTGCCAGGCACTTACACAAGTGAAGGGGATAGAGCTGTGAATAAAATCCCTGCTCTCATGGTGTTTACATTATAGTCAGTGGAGATAGGCAAATTAGTGAAATGTGTTTATGATTTAACTACAGATGTATGTATCCCTAAACAATATATTGTACTGCATGTTTTTTGAACTTTATGTAATAATTTTATACTGTAAACATGCAATCTTTTCTCCCTTAACATATTTAGAATAGCAGATGTATATTTTCAGTGTGCTTACTAATATTCATGAATATTAATTCATTTGTGTAACTACTATAAAATAGTCTACTATATACCATAGTTTATGTCTTCTGTTGTTCCAATTTTAGGCTTTTGCAAACAGTGCTTCTATGAAAATTGTTATGTTACCTTGTATACATGGGAGAATTTCTCTAGGGTGATTTTTCTTAAAACTTCTTTTGGAAAGGTTTGATCCACAGTAAAAAATACAGTTTATATTACACACACAGTATCTATATATCTATAGCTATCACATTTAAAGTTTTAGTAAACAGTTCTCATGCTTACTCTTTATAATCTATTACTGTCCAGGACCCTCTAAATTAATGTTATGAGCCCCTCCTGGATCATGCCCTGCAGTTTGATTTCATGTTTCAATAGCAGTGATGAAATTAGTGAATTGAGACCAGCATTGAAAAAATTAAATATATTTTGTGGTATTCTTTTGGGTCATGGGACTCTGTATCAAAACTTACTCTTATACGTATTTGTGTACTGGTTCCTGATATGATGGTCTCTCTTATTGGGCTTAACTAACTTTGAAAATGAAATATTCTAGACTGAATATCTAGGAGTGGAATTAAGGGTCAAAATATATCTGGCTACCCAATATAATGATATCACATTCCTCACTTTCTATATCTACATTTAATTGTTAATAAAAAAATTATACCTGAACACTGGAAAGGCCAGGATATGGAAGGCTTCTTGAAAAGAAAGATTTCCATAGCTTGGGCTTGGTGACATCAAAATTCATCCTTAATGGGGAATCGTATTGTTGAATATTAAACCAAATCTAAAAAAGACAAGACTACATTAGCATATATGGTAGCAGATGTATGTGTATACGTGTGTGTATGTATGTTATATAAAGAGAGACAGCAGAAGGAGAGAGGGAACATGTAGCTTGCACATTTTTTGTCATTTTGATTTTTAAGACTGATAAGCACTTTATGATCAGTGGCATCATATAGTTGTCACCGGCCATTTTTTTTTTTTTTTAACATTTTTTATACCTGCAGTTGAGGTGCATCTTACAATTAATTGTAGGTTGATGAAATAAGGTAGTTCCTGGTGATAAGACACTTAGAATCTTTTGGAAGAAGACAGACAAGGCTACTCCCTTCTCGGGCTAGCCTTTCTCAACCTTGCTCTTCCCAGCCTCCTAATTGTGGTAAGTGTCCATCTCTTTGCTTCCACAGCACTCTGTAACCTCTGAGATAGCACCTGTCTTACTGAGGCACTGTAGCATATTAATTCTGGAACCAGACCACTTGCATTTGAATTCTGGCTCCAACATTTACTAACTGTGTGACTTTGCACAGTTTATTTAATTACCGTATGCCTCAGTTTCCTCCTGTATAAAAGTGGGATGATAGTACTTAACCTCATAAGGATGACGATAACATTAAATGAGTTGATTCATTTATACCTCTTAGGAAAATTCCTGGTACATAGTAAGTGCTCAATAATTGTTAGCTATTTTATTACTATTGTTAGTATTTATCATTATTTTTAGTTGTTTATCTCACTAGACTATTAGATGTTGCCTTGAGGACATTTGCCACGTGCTTTACTCACCATTGTATCATTAGCATCCAGCACAGCTCCTGGTTGGCATGTGGTAGGCATATTGAGTAACTGTGTGCATGAGTGGTGAATTTGTCCATTCAACATAATTAAGTACCTTATATTTAGTCTCAGTTCTAATCACTGTGGATAAAGTTGTGAATGAAACATAGTTTCTACCAGCATGCAGTAGCTAATGAGAAGACAGTGCAAACAAAAAAATACATGGGATATCAGATGATACAAGATGTGGTAGATTGCATCCCTGGCCCCAGTTCTTCACCCCTTCCTGTACCCACAGCCTTTGCCCTGTTACTTGGCAGTTACTCCCACTAAAAGGGCAGAGATGTATTTCCTTGCCTCTTGACTTTTGGTCAGTAGAATGGGATAGCAGTGTCATTGTGTGACTTCTGTGTCCAAGCTTAAGCAGCTCTGTGTGTTCCTGCTTGCCCTCTTGTGCCTCTGCCAATTGTCATTGCCCTGAGTTCCAGAATAAAAATGCATGAAGCAGGGCTCTCCCAGCCTAGGCCAGCAGAACCGTCCCAGCTGACTCAGATCCATGAGAATAATTGTCTGAAGCCATTTCTTTTGGGGATGGGTTTTTGGTATTTTGTTGTGGCAAAAGCTAACCTTACAAGGGCTATGGAGAAAACTATGCAGAAGAGGTGAAATTTTAGGGTAGGCAGAGACATTTTCACTGGAAAGAGCATGAAGGAATGAGGGAGAAATTAAGATATCTGGTCAGGGGAAGGGTCATCTATGCAGAGGAAATAGCAAATGCACAGTGTGTTTGATGTGTCTGAGGGACAGCAAAGAAGACAAAGTGACTTCAGAGGAGTGAGCAAATTAGAGCAAGAAAGAGATGAGCAGAAGATGATGGGGGCAGGGCAGCTGTCAGATCATAGAAGGCCTTGTGGGCCATTTTAAAGACTGAGGCTTTGACTCTTGAGTGAGCCAAGAAGCCACTGGAGTATTTTATGCAGATGAGTGACATAATTTCCTTCTATTTTAACAGGAATATTCCTTGCTCTTTTGAGATTAGACAGAAGGGGGTAGGGGCAAGTCGTTTAAAGAAGGCAAGGTCTTTAAGAATTACAATTTGGCTGTAGGGTAGGGAGTGTGCAGAAAGTAGTGGGAAATAGCACTGGAAAAAAAGAAGTCAGATTACATAGGGCTTTCAAATCCAAGGTGAGACATTTTTAAATCTGTATACAGTGAGGTACCCTCAGTACTTTTTGAGCCATTGAATGATGAAAGCTGAAATTCAGAAACAATCAGGTATCAGTGTACCAAATAATTGAATTGGAGACAGATTATTTAGTTGGCTACTTATAGTAATGCAGGATGAAACAGTAATGATATGACCTGGAAACAAAAGAGGCAGAATCTATATGAGTTGGTATCAAAAGGATTGAAGGAGGAAGTGAGGGAGGGGGAAAATCAAGGACAGTTCTGGGGTTTGAATCTGGGTAACTGACATCCACAGAAGTAGGAAGGCCAGGAGGAGGAGCTCTTTTTAGAGATAAAGGAGAAATGATGCGAGTTGTGGATGGCCTGAGTTTGCGATTTTGATAAAGCATCTGGGTGTCTAGCAAACAGTTGAAAATTCAGGACCCAAAGATTCTGGGGCTAGTGACAGAATTATGACTTTTTTTGCCAGGATAAACTAGATAGAGCTATAATAAATAATGTGTGGTTCTGCAAGAAATCTAAATGTAGAATTTTCAGGAAAATCTACTTTTAAGGTGTGGAAAGAAAAGCCAGTGGAAGAAACCTAGGGAACTATTGCAGAGAAATGAAAATCAACAGTCCTTTATCAGTAAACCGAGGATGAGAAAGTGTTTTTTCCATGAAGAGGTGATTAGTTGTGTCAGATGCCATAGAAAAGGACAGGAGAGTGAGGAATGGGAGTAAACCATTGGATTTATTTATCCATTAGCAAGACACTGGTACTTCTCAGAGGTTATTTCTGTAGAATGGTCAGGGAAGAGGACTAGATTATAGGCGGTTAAAGTCTGAATGTACTGAGGAAGTGGAAGCAGGGCATATAATGAGTATTTAAAGAATTTTGGAAGGAAAGGAAGGAGGGGCAATGGTAGTTTAGGCTGTAACCGGGTTGGGAGAAGCATATTTTAGAATTGTTGGACTTCTGAGCCTATTGATGGAGAAGGAGAGAGAAAACATATAGAGGCCAAGTTGGGACAGTTAGTGGAGTCAAGTGTTGGAACAGGAGTGGAAAAACAAACATGGGTGGAAAGGGGAGACTTACTTCTTGGCAAAGGAGTGAAGGAGGAAAAAGGCTGACAGTCCAAAGAGGTGGTGTGGTAGAGCAGGGGCAGTTGAAGTTTCAGAGTGCCAGGCCGGCAAAGCAAGCCTGAGGTCCTCTCCTGAGGGTGGCCGAGGCTTAGAGCAGGTTCAGAGCAGCTGCCGTGTGGGATGGCCGGCATCATGAGCCACTGCTGCCTGTCTTGTTAGAAGAGGAGGAAAGGGGGTCTTTCTTCCTCACAAAACTTGGGCTTTATGTGAATTAGTCAACCATACAGTAATTGTTTTGAGAACTAATAATTTTGACAAAGAATGGAGTTCTCTGTAGGCTTTTTCAGTGCCTGTTGACTCTGCCTGATAACCAATATGACCTTAAGATGGTTCTCTACATGTATTAATAGATGGAGCTTAGCAGATCATTTATGATTATGATAATGCTTTTAATTAAAAATAACATGCAAATTGTACACTACACTGCTCTTTTAACACTTGTAATTAATAATAGTTACCATTTGCTGAATACCTATGAAAGACAGGTACTTTGCTGGGTGCTTGGCATATGTTATCTCTAATTATAGTAGTAACCCATAGACCAGTGGTCTTCAAGGTAGGGTGCACATCACAGACATAATAGAAGAAATATTAGATCTTCTAATTATTTCTTTTTATTTTAAGAGTTTCTTCTGTGTGTAATATAATATATTGATACATAAGTAAATACATATATAATTTATAAATAAAAATACATATATTGGGGATATATGCTCAAATGATTTTTCAAACAGATAAAGTTCAGAGAACACTCAGATAGATAATGATTATAAAAAAAGTCACAGTAGCCAACACAGGGTTGCTACTGTATGTTAGCTGCTTTGCCTTGATTATCTTATTTACTTCTCACAACTGCTCTGTAAAGTAATTACTAACAAATACCTTCATTTTACCAATGAAGAAACTGATGCTGTATAAGATTAAGAAACTTTCCTAAGCTTACATAACTAGTAAATGATGATGTTGGAATTTAAACTCAGGCAGTGTGATCCCATAACTCATGTTTTTAACCAGTGCCTTATATAGTACTCTTCATAGTTAAATGGCCCCCCAGACTGGGTGCAAGCAGAATCACCTGATGGAACCTGGGAATCTCTTAGAAAAAGAAAAGGAAGAAAAGAAAGACAATCTTTTCAGGTGATAAATTTGGCTCATTTAGTTCTCAAAACACTATGCAGATAGCTAGTGGGAAGCAGCCACATAGCACAGGGAGATCAGCTCGGTGCCTTGTGACCCACTGGAGGGGTGGGATAGGGAGGGTGGGAGGGAGGGAGACGCAAGAGGGAAGGGATATAGGAGCAGATGTATATGTATGGCTGATTCGCTTTGTTGTGGAGCAGAGGCTAATACACCATTGTGAAGCAATTATACTCCAATAAAGTTGCAAAACAAAAAAAAAATAAAACAAAACAAAACAAAAACACTATGAGTTCTGCATCGTAAACTCTTACTTTGGAAGGGAAAACAGGACAAGCCAGGATACAAACTCAGGTTGTCTGAATCCAAATCCTAAATTCTTTCTTTAACCTCATTCTGCTTCTCGAAGATCAGGTGACTAATTCAACCAAAAGTTTTTATTTAGAACAGTTCTGCCACTGTGCTTGACACTGCGTTTCTTTAATTGGTATTATATATGTTTATGTAAATTTTTTTGACACAAAATATTATTAAAATCAGTAGATCAATTAAAAAAAAGCAATAGTCAACCACATTTAAGAGGAAATGGTAATACTTACATTATCGGGACCTATTAAACAGCCCACACTTTTTAAGGGGCAGAATGTATCAAATTGTCCATAACAATGTCCACTGCAGGGATTCCATATTAAATAGTGACTTTGCTCCCGAGTTAGCACATAGGCAGTTGGACCCTGAAGGAAAATAGCCATTAAACAAGTTTCCAATTAATTATGCTATTAGGGTCAAGAGTAGTTTGTATAGACAGTTCATTATTTTAGTTGGACCCCTAATTTCTAAACCCCATGGCTAATGGTGAAAATTATTTTGCAGTTCTAGATTATGCTGAATTAATAAAATCAAAAGTTTATTTTTGCAAAATTCTTGCATCTGCAACTAGTGTGATATAGTGACCAAATAGGAATGGTGGTCATGTTACTCAACCAACATATCTTTTTTTTTTTTTTTAAGTTAAATGGAATAGGTTGTGGTTATTTTTTTCAGTTTTACTGAAATATAATTGATGTACAACACTGTATAAGTTTAAGGTGTATAACATGATTTGACTTCCATACATCATGAAATGATGACCACAGTAGGTTTAATGAACACCCATCATCTCATACAGATATATTAAAAGAAATAGGAAAAAAAATTTTTTTTCTTGTGATGAGAATTCTTAGGATTACTCTCTTAATGACTTTCATTTATAATATACAGCAGTGTTAATTCTATTTATTATGTTGTATATTGCATCCCTAGAGCTTATATATCTTATAACTGGAGTTTTGTACCTTTTGACTACCTTATCTAATTCCCCCCCCATCCCGTGCCTCTGATAGCCACAAATCTGATCTCTTTTGTATGAATTTGTTTTTGAAGTATAATTGACCTACAACACTATGTTAGTTTCTGGTACACAACATACTTATTTGATAATGTCTATACATTTCAAACTGATCATCATGAAAATTCTGGTTATCATCTGTCACCATACAAGGATATTACATAATTACTGACTATATTCCCCACACACATTTCATATCTGTAACATTTATTTTGTAACTAGAAGTTTGTACTTAATCTTCCTCACCTATTTCTCTCCTCCCCCCTCATTCCTCCCCCCATTCCCCCCTCCTCCCCCCATTCCCCCCTCCACCCCCCTCCACCCTCCCCCACCACTCCCCCCCTTCCCCCCTCTGGCAACCACCTGTGTTTTTTGCTGTATCTATGACTGTTTCTTTTTTTTCATTTTTTAAAAAAATTAATTTATTTTTGGCTGCATTGGGTCTTCATTGCTGTGCACAGGTTTTCTCTAGTTGCAGCGAGCCGGGGCTACTCACTGCAGTGGCTTCTCTTGTTGTGGAGCATGGGCTCTAGGCACGTGGGCTTCAGTAGTTGTGGGTCGCGGGCTCTAGAGCACAGGCTCAGTAGTTGTGGCACGCGGGCTTAGTTGCTCCGTGGCTTGTGGGATCTTCCCGGACCAGGGCTTGAACCCATGTTCCCTGCATTGGCAGGTGGATTCTTAACCACTGCACCACTAGGGAAGCCCTCTTTGACTGTTTCTGCTTCATTATGTTTGTTCATTTGTTTTTTAGATTCCACATACAGTATTTGCCTTTCTCTGACTTACTTCACTTAGCATAATACCCTCTAGGTCTATCCATGTTATTGCAAATGGCAAGATATCTTATGATTTGGCTGAAGAATGATTATTGATGGAAATAAGTAGTCACTGCATTTTCTTTTTAGAGTTAGTTAAGGTTGCCTTTTAAGTATTTAGAAGGCTGATTATATCTGAATACTACTTCTATTTCTAATACAGTAATTAATATTTGATATACATTTATAATTATGTAAATGAATAGAAGATAATTTGAGAGGATACTTACTAAACTCTTGACAATGAGTACACCAAAGGAGGGGGTGGGATTGGGAGTTAGAGCCTGAAGAGGGACTTTAACTTTTAATTCAGAATACTTATGTATTATTAGATTCTCTTTTTACAATGAACATTTATTCATTCATTTATTTCTCATGTATGATTTCATTTGATGCTCACTATAGGCTTCTGGGGAAGGCAGGGCAAAACTTACTCTCCCACTTTCATTATAAGGCTCAGAGTTGTGAAGTGACTTGCTTAAAGTCACACAGCTCATGAGGAGTGGGCATAGCCTTGAACCCAGGCAGGCCTTGTGACTTCCTAGCCCATTATTCTGTTCCTTGTACCAGGCTATCTGGAAGATAATGATGGAGCATGAATTAGGATTCAGATATGATGCTGCTTGTCTAGTAGCAACCTGCGCTAATTCCTGAGGATTCCTAGAGCCCCTCTTTTTGAAACACTCTTTGGATAAGCTGTTTCAATCCATATGACTTTTCTAAGTTTGTTCCCAAAATTACCCCCAAAACATGCCCCAAATCACGGGATATTTGCAGTGGGCTGGGGAAACAAATTTTAGTAGTCGCTATCTCCAGTCTAATAAACATAACAATGGTGATACCAAAATATAGCTGTGGACATTCTTTTCTTTGTCCCTGTGGTTATCTGCCTTGCCCTTTGCCTGCCAGGTTAACAGCAGATGCCTGTGGATGAAGCAGGCGTGAAAGACTCTCTGTCCTTGCCGCACTTCTTCAGATCCCCTTCGATCCTTGGCATGAATAACACTAGATCACTAAGGGAATCAGAATTCTTAGCAGCGTGGGCGGGAGGGGGCTCTTGCTAAAAGGACAGAGTTAGGTGGGGGCTGTGGGTGGTAAAGGGCTCCGATTTGCCAAAAACACCCTGAAGCATTGTGCAGGGCCCGAGTACCCTGAAAGCCACTTCATGTTTTATCGCTGGTTCTC